>NC_056611.1:20380444-20684194 GCF_018340385.1 Cyprinus carpio
AAGTGAACTTGTATTTAATGTTTGCATTACCTTGCATAATTTTGTTTGTGGTTATCAAGAATGAGGGCATGTCAAAAACCCTGTCTGTGTTGGCATCTGCCTAATCTAGTTGCTTCTACCAAATAAAAGATGAATTGGTGCCAAAATACAATAGAGTTTAATGGGCACATACTTGGAAATAAACAACAAAAACACTTATCCCTCTTAAGCCTATTAATGTTGTTATTCTATGCACATTTTTTTTTTATGCATGTGACCCTTTCAGAACAGATCTGTGACACACCAGTGGAAAACCATTTCTCTAATGATGTATTTCCCTATATGATCTCCCTATATGTGTAGCCTTTAACCAGTCAGAATCAAATTTACGGATGTAAACCAATGTGAAAATGAAAACAAACTTACACAAGAGCTGTTGGGCTCTGTATTCAACTTTGTGCATTTTAATCGTTGTGCATGTTCTGGCATACAATCTTTTGCAGGTATATTCATTTCTTTTGAATCACAAATCAATTGCTTGAAAAAAGTTGAAAATAAAAACCATGAGTGAAATGGTTCAAAACTCTTTTATTATTTTTATTTTTATTTTTTTTATAATTTTTTTTTGAATCTTTTCCAGACAAACACATTGATTTCTGGACCACAGTAGAGGATGGAAACCTTTCACAAACATTTTTTATTATTATTATTATCATTATTATTTGAAAATACAAATATAAAATTATACTTTCCACATCTGAGATGTGAGAGACCCCCATCCACTTTAGTTTATTTTACAACAGGGCTTGAGCAAGCCATACAAGAAGACCTGAAAGATGCTTTCAGACGTCAGTCCGTTCAGTCAGTTCTCGTGGTAAAAAGTCCGTTAACATTAAAAAATGGGCAAGTGTTAGGAATGGGCAAGGCAATCAGTGAGGCCGAAGCCTCAGGAGAAAATAGGAGACCGAGTGTCAAAAATTAGACCATACTAACCCCATTGAGCTACACACGACACATTCTGCAGCTAAACTACTACCGGGCCTCCTGGTACATCTGCTGCAGCTCTTACACAACACATGATTTAACAGCCAGAGAAATGAACAATGTGGACTAGCATCAGTTCACCTACGATGATGAGTCATGAGGCATTTTCAACAGTTTAACAAAGAGAGATATATACACACTATACATATATATCTTTTATATGTATACAAGTATACTGTACATTAGACATTACGGTGTAGAATGTTTTGCTGTTTTATTAGTGGGATGATCGTTTTGGCCATTGCCTAGCACTTGCCGCAAAATTCAAGTTTAAATGGATACGGTAAGTTCACTCCCAAAATCACTCAACACCTTCCAGGTCATTTTCTTTTTTCATTTTCATTTTTTTTTTTAAACCAACAATTTTCCAATGATTTAACTAGTCTAGCAAGATGTGTAACATTCATCCGCTGTAAACTGCTGTCCATGGAAAACAAAATGATGGCAACAGAGCCATGCTACCTTAAAGTCCAAGCTACGAGACCAAATTACGAAAAAAAAACTAACCAAAAACAGGGTAAGCTAACGGATGTGAATGAAAAAGACTGTTTAAAAGGGTTGCCAGACTTCATTTTAATCAAGAGTCACCGAATCATGCACTTATTTGACAGCAGAAGGGAAATGTGCTTCATCTGCTGTTAAAACATTTGCCTTCAGATGTTTCATCGCAGAGCATCTAAATGTGTACCAAGACCTAAATGGATGCTGGATACTCAACTTGTTAAGAAAGAGACATCCAACTAAGAACAACAAACCACGTAGTGTTGCAGATTAAAAAGATGTCTTCAGTAAGAAAATGCTGTGCACGGTTCGTCCCGACAGCACCTTTTGATTTAGCTCAAGTGTATTGAATAAACTTCAGTTAGAAACCACCTTTCATTAAAAGTTGTGCTGTGCTGATCGTAACGCACTAGTAACATAATCTCCCCAGTGAAGGTGGTACATCGGCTCATGTTTGATATCCCTGAGAACAGATGTGATTCAGGAATACAGATTCAGAGTGACACTGGATTTACACTAAAGTCAAGCTAATTAGTTTGACATCAGAACAGACAATGATACGGTCTGCTATTGAATGTAGATGCTGAATTAAAATGAAAAGCTGGCAATGCAATTAAAAAGTACAAACAACACCATATTGTATGTTACGGGTGACTCAAAACTAAAGTGTGTATTAATCTAGGCATAAAAAAATAAATAAAAATAAGTAGTGCCGTAGGCCACTGGGATATTTTTAAAGAGTAGAAATATCAAAAACCTTTGACAGTTTTATCCATATCTATAATGATTAGGCTTTATCATCATCATTGCTTTGTTAGAACTTACTAAAAAAATATTTATGAATTTTTCATTCACGTAATAAAATCCTCTTCATAATTACAGCTCGTGTCCCTCTTAAAAAAGAAAGAAAGTAAAACGGTTTTGCATATCTAGCATTAGCATTTAAGGTAGTATGGCACACCCCTTTTAAAACATTCAAGGGTGGGGATCCAATTAATGCCATGATTACAATTCTGTCGTACAGCAATTTCTTTCTCCTAGATTTCATCAGTGAGAGCTTTGGTTAGTTGAAACCATGTGAGACCAGCAAAACAGTGGAATAAAAAAGGAGAGAAAAAAAAAGAAAAGAAAGAAAAATTACTATGAAAATAACACTCAGCATTTTTTGTCTTTTTGTCTTTAAATGATTATAAAGAGAAAGTTCTATCCTTACTGGTCCTACGATTGCTAATGAATACTTCTACATCTTAACATTAAGTACATAACACCTACAACTACTCACTAAAGAGAGAGTGAGATATAGAGAAAGGGCAAAACGACAAAAGGAGAGTGAGAGGGGGAAATGTGAAAAATACCAACCAAGAAGTGTATAGACCACTACACTGGTATCAAGACAGCACTCTTTTACAAGGTAAAGTCATATTCCTGTTTTTTTTTTCTTTTTCTGTTGTTTTCTTCTTCTTTTTTTTTTTTTTTTACACACTACTGAAATACAATGATCAACATAAGATTACTGAATGAGGTGACAGGGAATGAAGAGAAACAATTGATAAATACAGTACATAATACCTGTATTATTGTCATTGTTATATTTAGTATAATCATTAACATCCACAAAAATATTGATAAAAATCCATCCCTATTTAAATTCAAAACATGTTCGGGATAATTTTCTTTCTTTCTTTCTTTTTTTTTGTATGTTTGTCTTTTTTTTTAAAAACAGCTCAAACAGTTAGCACAAAGTTCTTTTTTTTTTAAATCATATTACTTTTATCTTTTATCATTTTTGATTATTGATAAAGAATTCAGCATTAAGTGTTAGTTTTTTGTTATGAAAAAAAAAAAAAAAAAAACCAACAAAATATTAAATAAACGAAAATCAAACATTTTCAACAAGATTGAATAACAGCATACATCAGTCAATTCATATTTCTAAATGCCATTTGTGTCTCATCAAATCCAGTCCCCACATGTACAACAAATGTGTGTAGCAGCTACTGGTTTCAATCAGTTTCAGTGTTTCTGAGGAAATGAACTATTGCTACCAATAAACTCATCTGTCATCTCTGATATCTTAGAATAAGAGATTATTTAAAAGTTCAGTCTTCGAATCAATGCCAGCCAAGACTCCAGATTCGTAAGTGTTATCCTGTGTGGAAAGAAACAAACGGCTTCCACAGCGGTCCTTCACACGACCCACGTTAGAGACTGTCAGTTCACATGTGCAAATAGAAAATGATAAAATCTCTCTCACAGTGCAATGATTTATTAATTTCAAAACAAAACTTTAATATCTTTTTCAATATCTGTCTCAGGCTAAAATAAATTAATTTGTAATCTCCTTTAAAGTAATTCTCACAGGACTGAGGTAATGGTAGAAAAAATGTGTTTTTCCTAATCGTAGAGCAATTTCGAAACATTTTGAAATATTGCCTTTTTTGATTCGAATCGTTCCGCGTAAAAATCTCGACACACATGGACACTCGTCGGGAAAAAGAAGCTCATACTAGAATGCGAAATGAAATGCTACCATGAAATGTCTCAACATGGTTTGAAATCATAGTTCATGTGTGCTTTGGATTTTGTCGTGATTTGTTTTCTTTTGTTTCAATGCTGATTTCTGTATACCTTGTGAAGTATATTCTCTTTGTAAGCTGTGCACATCTTAACGTACTATCTAATCCATATGCTGGTATAACACCTGCACAGTTGTAAAGCCGACGGTATTTACAAAGCGAGCTAACAGTGTTGGATTGAGTTTCGTCCGTACTGGGGTAAATCACGGCTTTTGTGCTACAGATGGACCTCGGTTACTGCATTGAGCCTCGAAGATATTTTGCGGCTTGCGCACGATACAACCTCTATGACACCATCACAAAAATATGGTTCTCTCTCAGAAACAGTTTGATGCAGTGAACAGAATAATATATACAGTTTCAGAATTGTTTTCTTTTTAAATCTCATTTCACAAAGTATTAAAAGGAAAGCTTTTTTTCTTTTTTTTTTTTTCATCGACAACAAAAATGACATTTATAAAAAAGGACTGTGAAAATATTGTAGTCCTCTTATTGCCCAAAATAGGTAATCATGGTTAACAAGACATCACAAGAAACATAGAACAGAGCTACTAAGATTTTTTTGAGTTACCCACTCATTGCGGTTTAGGCTTGAATTAAAAATGTCACCTTTTCAAGCTGAGTCATTTCAATCCGGTTTCTTCCTTGTATGAAATGAATCTTGAAAATGTGATAGACGAGGGCTGTGAAACAAAACTGCTATTGGAATATTACCACCAAAACAAAACAAAAAATGACATTTTATGTTTACATAGTCGCTCTCATCAGAGAACATTCAAGAACAATGAAGGACATCTAGAAACTCAAACAAACGTTGGTTGATTCAACGTGTACACAATAAAAGATGACTAAAATGCTTCTAAAAGGAAAAATAGTAAAGGAAAAAAATTAAATTAAATCCTAATTCAAGGTCAGGGCTACACTAGGATAAAATATTCAAAAGCCAGGATTTCAGTATAGTACAGCAGATTGTTTAGTCGTTGTTTTTTTTTGTTTGTTTTGTTTTTTTCTTCTTTCTGAGATGATTCAGACGTTTGGGTTTGTTCTTCGCGTGGCGCCATCTCAGCTTTAGATTCCCGTTCAGCGCTGTAGTGCTTGAAGTTTACCTGTACACAGAACCAATTAGAAACTGCGGCCAGTCTTCCCCGGGCCTCCTGTTAAACTCTGCTGAAACAAACAGAGAAGTTGCTCAAAACTCACACATACTGTACTTTCAGCTGTGTGTGTAAAATGTGCTGCATCTGAGCCTTGCTGGTGACATCGTAATCTTAACTCCATGATCCTTGTCACTACCAGCCACAAGTCTGGACACAATTGACTACCAAATGTACTGTATGTTTCTCATTATCTTCCAATTAATTTGTTAACAAATACACTACTGTTCAAAAGTTTGGCGTTAGTAAGATTTTATGCAGGAAATGAATCAACAGTGAAGACATTTATAATTCTAAAAAAATATTTGAAATAAATGCTGATCTTTTAAAACTTTCTATTCATTAAATTAAAAACTGTTTTTAAAATTGATAATAGTAATAAAAACAAATGTTTCTTGAGCCTTATATCAGCATATTTTAATGATTTCTGAAGGATCATGTGACACTGAAGACTGTAATGAGTAATGATGCTGAAAATTCAGCATTGCATCACAGGAACAAATTACATTTTAAAATAAATTAACAAAAAAAAACATTTATTTTAACTTGTAATATATTTTACAATATTACCGTATGAACTCTATTTTGATCAAATGAATGCAGGCTTTGTGTGCATAAGAGACATTATAAAAAAATAAAAAATAAAAAAAAGTTATGTTTAAAAAATCCCACATTTGAAAAGTAGTGTAAATTGTGTATATATCCCTTTTTTTCAAAACTAATATTTTTATAACAAAACGGATTTTACTTTCAAAACCTTATTTATTTAAAATGTAACTGTTTATTTTTTAATGGGTGAGCTGGGCTGGAAAGTGTCAAGCATACAAATTAACTCCTTCAATACTATTTAAAAGTAATCGATGTTGTCTTTGATTTAGTATTATTCTAAAACAAGCAAAATAGTAACAAAGAATTAGCAGATATGTCTAAACTTTCAGCTAGTGCTTTATAAATTCTAACATTTTGTACAATTCACATGATTTTCAAATACCATTGTGCTTCAGTCAAACTGTTTTTCTAATAAAACCAAGGTTTTTAATAGTATATATTGGCTTTGGAAGTGAAGTATATCTAGTTACATAAACCATGTATTGATTCAGAATCACTCCACCATCAGCATCTTTTTATTACAAGCTTTGGTCGTTTAGGCTCAGATACAGAACACATTGGCACTTTTATGTGAAAACATCTTATCTACATGGGGTTCAGACATCGACACGACACATATGTTAGTGTTTCAAGCGTGCAGAAACTCTTCGGATGTCCATTCAACCAGGAAATGACAAGTTAAGAACCTGCTTCTGCAATATCTCTCCGCTGCTGTTGCTTTCTCTGACTGCTAATGTGTGCTTCAATCAAACGTTTGGAGAATCCATACAGATGGAGCGATTCTACCTTCTCATTAAATCAATCATCCGTTTTGCCTTGAGGACAAAATGAGAAGCTCTTTTGGAAGATTATGGGCGACAAACCGCAGTCCGCAGGCCTCTTATCCAGACGACAGGTCACAGGTAAATGCCACGGAGCCACAGAGTCTGGCGTAATCGCACTTGATGCTTCACCATAGGAGAGAAGAAACAGTCTGGGTGCAAATATTAACTAAGTATAAGGGAGGGATTTTGACTGAATAAATGCGCATCCACTTATCCACACACACCGTATTTAAATAAGCGAGTTGTCTCTGATTTAGCCATATCTGGCATCTCAGCATATACTCAAAATCACCTTTAAGTCCTTAAGACCTAGCTATAGAAGCGCAGTGATTACGGAAACAGCGCCTTATCCAAAAAACCCGATGAATTACATCAGATGGCACCTAAGTCAACAGATTCTCAGCAAAGAGGGCTCGCTTCCAGGTGCACACTAATCAAAGCCGCAACACCTGTGCATAATATCCAAATACAGCACTTCATTGAGGATATGAGTCGATGTGCGTTGGGAGCACAGTGCCGCGGCTGTCGCAATCCAGCTATGGCAGTGAAAGAAAGCAACTGCGCAGTTTTGAGTAGATCTGCTCGCAGACATCATGCATGAAAGAAACAGTCGAATGACAGACAGGCAGGCGGAGGATAAAGGAGGAACTAGTGATAAAAAGTAATGGGGCAAACGTGTAGCTGCCAGACTTACGGTGTTTGCGAAGCGGGAAACACTTTCAGGCTTTCAAAGGGCTTCAAAATGTGGAATCAATAATAAAGTAGATGTTCAATGAGAGATAAGACTTCTGAAAACCAGGTTGTTGCATATGAAGTTTAAATTTCCTTGTCTGAGATGTAAAAGCCCTGTAAAAGCCTAAGGTGTTGATGAGAAATTAAAAGCACTACACGGATTCAAGGTAAACTCGTCTGAGATCAAAATGAGAGGGAATCAAAATGAATGGGCAGATGGAACAGGAAGATAGTAGTGAACAGATACATAATTATGAAAAAAAGATATTTCATAAATGGTACAGGGTATCTACCTCAAATGAGATGGCAACCAACCACCTGTTAGGTTTCAATGGTATCCATTTGTAAAAGCTGTTGCAATCAAAGGACCCTAAAAGTGTACAGTTAGTAATGGTGTCAGTATGCATTCTGAGTGAAAAGGCTAATATGTCTATCACTCGTAAGTCATTTCAATCATTGCATGTGTTGCTAGCATGAATGAATGTTATCTATCATCTTTAAAGATCAGTCCACATCCTTCCCTCAGTCTGATGTAGGTGAACAGCAGGGGAGAGCAAGAATAACTGTAACACTCAGTAAATCTAATAGGTCATAACTTAACGCACAATACACTCATTGTGCCCAGATTTTAACACATGAATGACTTGTATCAAACATCAAATTGTATTGAAAAGGATTGTGACCTTTGCTAGACTTTTAAAGATTGCATGACTGAAACATTGTAATATATATACAAGCTAGGATTTTGAAGTTTGCATGACTGAAACATTGTAATATATAAAAAAGCATACTAGGGCTGACATACTAAATTTTTTTTTAATTTAGGTTCATAATTATATTTATATTATAGAATCTTTTAAAATTATTTATTTGTAATTTTTTTGCCTTTTTTTATACTACTACTATTTCTTCTAATCCTTTACTATTAACTTTATTACTAAAAGATATTTGAGGTTAATTTAGGCTAAAAATCTTCTGTGGGAAAAAGTGTTACATTTATTCCTGCTCTCCCCATTTAAATCTTTTTTTTTTTTTTTTTTTTTTTTGCCAAACAAATTAAGTTAAATTGAAAGAAATATGTACATTTCAAAGAACAAGAGAGCATGGAAAGTATGCTTTTCAACAAAGATCAAGTAATTACATATATTGTAATCATCTACATTCATGCCAACAATAACAACATTAATGAATTCATCTGAAATCACAATACATGCAGCAAACATAAGCAAGAGACAAATGCTGTCAGAAATCACATATAAGCCTAAATCTGAGCAGGAGAACTGTGAACTTCACCTGTGTCAGGTTCCTGTCCAAACACTGGGGAGTGTAAACATTAGCCAGATGTATCCACCTGTTTCCTAAAGAGCCTACCGCACTTTAAATTATGGGACGCACTTCTGGTTTGAGGAAGTTTGGCTCAAAAATACTGAAACATATCATTTCAAATCATAAAGTTGCACTACAAATAATCCTTATCCATCAGTTTGACTGAATGAGATGTAAATTTTCCTTCATGTTCTATTTTCAGACGTCAGAAAAATGATGTAACGCTTGGTATTTTAATGTGACCTGGTATAAGAAGAATATCTATGGCAAGAGCTCTTTTAAACCCACTGCATTCTTTTTCTCCTGGTTATTTTCTTTCTTTCCTTGTATTCCGCTGTAACAATATGAAAAAAGACAACACACACTGTGCATTTGTGCTCTGTTCTCATGATTTAATTTACGATACATCCCATGAATAATTCACTGGAATGCACTGAGAATCTCTCATTTCTTTGCCCAAAAATCCTAATGTCTCTTTGCAGGTTTGTTTTCACACGGATGCTCTCAAATGTAATTGTCTCCCCTTTCTGCTTCTAATCCCTATTAGCAGTGTTTACTGGAATGTTTCTAAAGCAGGTAAATACAATATTTGTAATCACTTTGAAATACTATGACTCAATATTAATGGAAATGTTTGATTATGGCAACATATAGACATTACCACAGTGATATTTAACATGTCTGTAATATATCTGCAGAAAGAATCGAGATTTGCGGGTTAAGCGTGGTTTGTATTAAGTCATTTGCTAATTCTTTAACAATTTTAAATTTCCTTTTAATGGTTGAAGGATGAGTAAAATAATGTCAACTTAATGCACCCAGTTTTTTTTATTATTTTGTTCACAGACTGACTGTTTACAGTTTAACAGAAGTTACTCCCATAATTCGTGCAAAGCGTCATGGGGCGTAGGAAAATGGTGGATACATTTATGGAAAGAAATCTTTTGTAAAAAAAAGCTTTTCAATTTGTGAGGACGGTACAGAGGCTAACAGAAACAGCAGTTCATGTCAGACAGCGGAAGAAAAAAGTCTTTCTTCCTCTAGAACACTGTCAATCACTAGTGAGATGTTCTGAGGGTTTGAGGCCAACCTAAATTTGACTCTATTTAGGTTAGAAAAACTCCATCTGAAAGTCAAGCGCAAGGTGACATTGTTATTCTGAAATTCCCGTTTAGATTTAATGAGTGCCCGGTCTGTTTTGCAAACTGTACTTAAGGGCAGAATAGAGAGACAGAGAGAGAGAGAGATAGAAAAAGAGTAATTTGCTTTTCCTCACAAACAAGAGATTGGAGGGGCATTGAAAACAGAATGAATCAGAGGTGTGTGCAGATAGGCAATAAACAGTGTCCTCACATACAAAGGCTCTTATTCATTTTTTCAGCAGATCTGGGCAGTGGTTAAAAAAAATGGCTGGAGCCGGTAATTCCCTCGGCAGCTTGTGATTTAGTGCGGCCTCCCTAATCAACCCCCCTGCGAGTCGGCCCTGTTCCTTTTCTCTTCCGCCCAGCTCCTGCTCCATCTCTCCGCTCCGTTAAAGGTTAAAAACTAATTCAGGGAAGGTGTTATGTTTGAATATATTATTCAAGGGGGGAGACAACGTATTCTTATGACAGGGTTTCTCACAAGAGTTGATTATTGCCTTATTGATTTACATATGCACTTTGTGTGGGGGACCTTTCAAAGGCTGCCTCTGGTATGCCCATCATCTGCTCGAAAAATAAAAAAGCCATTGTGTGCGGGAAACAAAATACCGGGTTGAAAATGAGAGAAGAACTAATTGTGAGATTTCTGTCCTCCGGGCTGGCACTTGAACAAAAGCACACTGACACATCACACTGCTGCTGACAGCCGGTACAAGTTCACAGTTTGTTATCCTGAAGTTGACAGAGAGAGAGGAATGCTGGTGGGAATGCAGAAATGTTAGCAATGCTAAAACCAACGCTATCTAACTTGAGCTATTTGCCAGGGAACCTGCTTTGCACTAATGAGACTGTGATTTCACATTTTTCAGCCTTCAAAAGAGAGACACCTTATTCCTGATAATTAGTATGGGTAAAACATGCACATCTATCACACCTTTGGACCCACTGCAACCTAATGCATCTGAAATGATTTTAGTACTTTTTCACATATATTTGCTTCTTTTTTGATTTCACATACCTGCATATCACACATTCTTTTAGTCCTATTAGTTGTGTTAAAATTATTTATTCCTTCAGAACAAACTCATTTTAACTATTTTAATTAGCTAATTAATTTATTAGCTAGATAATGTTTTGGAGAGAATTCATTAAAAAGATGCACCACTTTTGTGCAAGGTATTTCAGTGTAAAAAAAAAAAGTGTATTTAAAATGATTTTCATCCTTTTTGTACAAGCATGCCTCATTTCTATGCAAATTGCAACAGGATTCTATTTAAATAGAATTTTATTTTGTATGGTGCATGGATCAAGTAAGGTATACAGTAAAAAAAAGTTATAAATAAAAATTATTAGAGTATATTTTACAAGAAAATACTATTCAAAGTGTTTTTTGCGGTTTCTTTGTAATTGTGTTTTTTGTGTTTTATTTGTTTTTGTGTGTAAGATGTTTTAGAGATTATTTTTTTCTGCTGCATTTGGGACTGCAAAATGGTGAACTGTGCCATGCAAATTGTATTCAACCCATTTTGTGGGCGTATTTGCACTATTACACAATTATGTGAACTGAGGGCTAAAACAAATCTGACATCAAGTGCAAATAAGCTATAATACTGATATTAATTTTTTAAGATATTTTGTTGCTAGATATGATTATGATGTTAATTTTTTAGTGTATTAAATATTGTTGTTTAAGTTTTTTTTAGTGGTTTAAATGTTGATGTTTAAACATATTCAACTAGTTTAAATGTCAACACAATTCAGTCTACTAGGAATTTTAACAACCTGCGGAGCCAATTGCTTGCTTTCCAAAGTAACTTTCAATCTGGACTTTTTCCACTCAAACCATAGCAAAGAATATTCACTCTTTAAAAACTACAATAGCAGCTACATGAGTCTAAAAGCGCTAACTCGGGCAAGGTGGTGGATGAATTAGGTGGGACAGAACAGAGAAACAGTGATGGAGGTGAATAGTGTACTTACAGCAATGCTGTGTCCGAAGCCGGAGCCGGGCTGGGGACTAGCAGCACTAATGTAGTTGCCCACGCCGGAGTCCTGGCTGGTGGGGCCGTACAGGTCAGCCACTGGCCCGGGACTGCTGGCTCCAGGAAAGGCTCCAGGCCGGGGTGGGTTGGTGCCTGCCGGAGAAGCGGCCGTGCCAACAGTAATGTGAGCAGGGTTGCTAGTCAGGACTGCTGGTGTGTAGTACGACTAACAAGCTTAGCACAAGCATGCACTATAAGCACAAAACATCATAAGGACGTTGTGTGTGTATGTCTATACTGCCTGAGGTGTTTCAGCAATAGAAGCCTAATGTCTTCTTTATGGTTCATCCAAAAGGAATGAAATGAAAAATAAAGAAGCCTGTCATCAATTCTTGCAGATAAACATACACACACACATTGCATAACACAAACTAGTCAGCTATACTTCAAGCTAGCGACAACTGCAGCAATACATCTCATCATTCATGCAGATGAAAGTACACTTATGTGTGTCGGATGCATCTTGCCAGCACTCACATGGCATGCATGCTACTCAAGTAGGTTTTAGGTGAGCTGGACTGCTGTGTGATGGAGATCTATGAATTTTTTTTTTTTTTTTTTTACACCTCTGAGGGCATTTGTGATGTTTAAAAGTGTGAGTGAGAATGAATTGCTTCCTTGCAGGTTCCTTTTATTATCATAACCTCACCCTCTTTCCGCTCTCGTACACTCCCTTTCCCCCAATCTCATATCAAGTTCTCTAAACCCATCCTCCTTCAAATTTGACTGCCGGTTCTCCAGTCCCTTTCTGAAAATTGCACGGGGGATTTTGCCACAACACCCCCTATCTAATCAACACCTGTCATTGAGGAAGTGATCTCTCCTCCTTCTCTTCATTTTAAAAAAAAAAATATATATATATATGGTGGTGATTATCTGGCAGTTCGCGTCAGGGGGCTATCAGGCCTAGCAGCCGCCTGGAAACCAGGAAATTGCTGAGGGTGTCTTGGGTAAAACGCATTGAAGACTGAATCATGGAGTTTCCTCTCCACTGCGAGCATGACTCCACTTTTGCTTAAGCTACATTCGAGTCTGAAAGCAGAAACTGTTGAAGTTGAAGCCCAGTAGACGAAATTAAACACTCACCAAGCACAAATTGCAAGTAAAACTTGACTTTGGTGAACAAATAGAATGCTGCTGTGGTCAGTTTGCTAAGAAATTCAAAAAAGAAAGTCAAATTGTAAAAACGAAAGTTTAGCCCTCGCTGATTCAAGTGACATGGGCAATTCTAATCAAAGATGTTGCCATGTACACGTTTGATTCAAATAACTTATGTAATCAGAAGTTTATCAAAGTTTTAAAAAAGCTGTCTCTAGACCTAACATTCAAAAACACAAAACAAACTTTTGAGAAATTATATTTTGTCATGTTTTTATGACAGATGCTGTTTCACCAACAGACTCAAACTAATTTCAAAGGACAAGCAGCTATTAGTGGTTTATCCAATTGTCAGAAGTTTGAAAAACATATTTTAATAATTAAAAAAAAAATGCAAAATTGAGTTTCATGGTTAGAAAGGAATATTTAAGTTAGGTAAGATTTCTCAATTACCAAAAAAAAAAAAAAAAAAAACGTTCTAAATAAAAAAAAAAAAAACTAGACATTTTGTAACTAACTGCAACAAGTTTAAGCATTAAGATTACTAACTAGAAATAAATAAAAACTAAAGCTGAAATAATAATATTAATAGTCATATTAAAAAAGGCATACATATTTTAGCACATAAATAATACTAAAATAACACTGATTGTCAAATGTGGGGATCCTGGCTGCAAAGTTTGTTTCCTGAAGTCGGAACCTCTGAACCCAAACACAAATCCACAAAACAAAAATACTTACAAATGTGCAAAAGGAGCAAGGAGGGGCTGGGGGTTTTAGAGGGAAAATTACAATTAGACTAATTATATCAGACCACTTGAGCCATGGCTGCTGTCATTTGCAAATGACCCCTCCATTTCATTGCTGTTGAGAGGCGAATTAAGGAAAATAAAAACAAATGCATGAATTATATTAAATGAATGCTCTCAGAAACTTTGAGGCCCCTTGTTGTGCCATGCTCAATTTTTCTCCTACACGCGGCCCTCTATGACACTTCCATTAATAAGCGAATATTAAATCAAGTTCCTCCACAGGCAGAGGCCTTCAGACCAGCGCCCACTGAGGGGGGAGTCTATTACTGCAGCAGCCTCCAAAAAACTCAGGAGGGTAAAAGATATCTGTGTGAATGGAATATTAGCCTGGAGGGCTCATGTAAGAGAGCAAATATGTTAGATAGGGGGCAATATGCTGCTGTGGGTAAACCGAACGAGGCAGACTCACACAATCCGTCTGCTTTTCACACAAATGAGAACACAGACAACAGGAGAGGTGAGCGGCTCTACAGTCAGAGCTCTCACTTCTAAATGTCAGCGTATCAAAATAGCGTCAGCTACTTCTAGGGATGATGGGAAAGCATGTATATCCACTGCTAGATCTGAGTGGAAGGGAAAACTGATTTTGCTAGTGTACCACCTGTTTGCAGCTAGCCCACTATGATGCAAAATATGATGCATAATTAGCAAGGGACAACAAATTGACATAATAATTACAGTCCTGGAACCTAATGGGTAAATAATTTAGTAATCAGTATTTTTGCCTTTAAGTCTTTAAGTTTTTGTCTTTTTTAAAAAAAAAAAAGAAGAAAAGGAAAAATTCATAAATATATTTGAAACAAAGCATTTAATTTAGAAACAAACTTAAAAATGTAAAAATAAAAATGTAAAAATAAATAAATAATAAATATGATTAAAAATAAGATTATTTTAATAATATATAATAGAATATCCTGAATTACACTTATTATTTCTAAAATTGAGATTCATGATTTTAATCATATTAATAATAATAAAAAATAATAATAATAATAATATGATAACACTTCATTCAAGATATTGTTTTTGAACAACAGCAACAATATTTCTTTTTACTTTTACAATTTTGCTTTTCAGGTAATTTAATTTCAAGTTCAAGTTCATGTTGATTATAATGCACATTTAAAAACGATAAGTGTTGTACCAAAATGCTGTATAATTGTAAACATTATTAAGCAATGAAAAAAAAAACTAGCTCATAAAATAAGGATAAAACATGCAGATAAACCATAAACAACTAAAAAAAAAAACTATATTCTCAGGCAACATCATAAGCTAAAGAGAATAAATGAGTTTAATATATCCATCTTAGTTTTGGTTGTTGTTGTTGTTTACTGGAAAACTAAAAACTATGCAATACAAAATTAAAACAAAAATACTGATTAAAATTATTTTGGTGGTCAATATTTCAGGAATTGAGCAAGCACAGTATAAAGCCTCAGGGCATCTGCAGGGTGTCAGACAAACAATGACACACTTCATAAGTTCTCCTAAGTGTTAACTTCCATCTTGAAATCGTTCTTGGACTGATCTGGATCAAAGCTTACACACTCAAATCAGCCTTTCCCTTGTCACGAATAAAGGCTTCTAAAATAAGAGAGGGAAACCAGCACACTGTAAGTGACAGCCCTGGTTAGCATCACGTCCTGAGCTATGACTGGCTTCAGTACTCCCAATAGACCAGCGCTAATAAGACATGTTAAATCGCAGTCTTTTATATCTCCAGAAGCCATCAATGGGGATGTGCTCATTAACAGATCAGGAAATTGTTTTTGTAGCTCAATACTGCTGTGAAACGAATTCATACACATTACCATCTATGATAGATTTATTTCAAAAACTCCTATTATGTGCAATGTGTCTAAGAGCATGCAATCATTTAGACTTTCAAGGAAAGTGCTGCCAAAAGGACACATCTAGGAGGTTAAGTACAGTATGTTGCTCACATGGTTGAAAGAAATGTAGAGAACATTATAATCGGCAACCGCCAATATGGTCAACATTCCTTGGCATTCCCTAACTTACCATAAGTAGTTAGATTGTTGTTGTTGGTTTGTATTCCTAACATACCTCAGTGTCTGCAAGACAGTTTATTAGTCATTATCATGGCTCTTGACTGAATTATTTTTTTTTTTTTTTGCTAAGATGTTTCTTGTTTATTGCCAAGTTCTCAAGACTGCCTTCCTTTGAACTACAGGCTACTGAATATAAAGTGGAGCACTACTGTTTTTAAGAGGGCCCAGTGTCAGTTCTGTGGTGCACTACAATGAAGCATTAAAAAATATGCCAAGAGTTTGGGAATAGCAAAATTCTTCCCTTTAAATGTGCTGTCAAAACAAGACGTTGTAATTCTTTATCCAGTGGCCACAAAAAGTATTTAAACACTTAAGCCAAATTTAAAATGCCTGAACTTATTTGCATTAGATAACAAAACTGCAAACCAAGGTGATTTTTTTTTCTTGTTTCATCTGAGATTTCTATGGAACTGTTCCACTAACATTTGAAAACCAGAAAGTGCCCAAGTACTTGAAGTCTCTTCAAGTTTAATCTAGTGTTTTATCTTTTAAACATCACAAACGTATTTTTATGAAATATTTTGCTATTTTGTTCTATCTGTCTTTAGAATAAATGCCACTTGGTTTGTCATTTTGTATGTCCTGCAATGACATTCATTTTAAAAGGATAGTTTCACCGACATATGAACATGTTGTTCCAAACCTGTATGACATTTTTTTTTTTCCATCAGAACACAAAACAGAAAACATTTCTTAATATCTTCTTTTGTGTTCCACAGGAGAACCTATGTCTCACAGGTTTGGAATAACATGAGGGTGACTAAATGATGACAGAATTTTCATTTCTGGGTGAACTATCCGTCTAAGTGTCTAAATACATTTTTCGAGCCACTGTATGTGTGAACAAACAGAATGCATACAGAACAAAAAGAAAAGGGATGCATTAACAATACATCTCAATATGTGATTATTTGTCCAAATGGGGCAACTAAGCAATACAATCAACTACCAACAAATGGCTTGTCATTTTATACTCATGTACATGACGTCGGATGTTTGGATATCATTTATCACATGCCAGCAGGCTGACAGTTGAGTGGTATGGAGCCGATGGGTGTGTAATGCATATATACATGTCTGAGTATGTACTGCAGGAGATATGAACTGGCAAGCATGAATGCATATGTCGCATCTCCTGGTTAATTGCACAGGGATTGTGACCGCACCCAAATTGGATATATCTCGACAGTACATATGCATTAGCGGCCACGTATATGGAATGCATGAAATCCTATGTTGAATTTACTGTTTTACTACAATTCAACATGCTGCAAACTGCAAGGATGCACAAATCCCTCGCTTTCCCTTCTCATCTGTCCCCCTCTCTCTTTCTTTCTTGTTTTAATGAATGGCAGGGTGATGAATAAAGCACATGAATCAAATTAATCATTGAATGAAGGAGAGGCGGGTACACACCTGGGCTCTTATACTGATCCGGGCTGGCCAGGTGCTGGAGAGGGGAGTTGCAGGCTGATGTGGCATGCTCGCTTTGCAGCAGCTGAGCCGCCTGGGGGCCCAGGGAGCCATAGTCCGCAAAGGAGAAGGGGGGCCCCCGTTGGTCGCTTGGCGAGGAATAGAAACCGTAATCGGGGAAGCCTGGGAGATACAGTACAGGGGAGGAGGAGGAAGGGAGGAGGAGGAGGAGGAGTGGGACTCCATCATTGGGGGAAATAGGACTTTGCATAGTAATTTATGAGGCAATGCTTAATATCTGACTTGCATGGTTGTACAATTCAGTGTGCACTGGGATAATAGATGGTGAGTTTGTAAAGCCACATCTTCCTTACTGTGACTGTGTGTGTGAATGTTACAGTGAGTGTGTGAAGACCACCACTTTACACTTTAATGCTATAAATACTTGGGGCTGCTGCAGATGGAGATACTGACACGCTACAGATCAGATAAGCAAACAGAAGTCATGGTTTAAAAAAACTTTTCATGATTACATAAAAACTGACTGACCTTAATAGATGTTTTGAGAAAGGAACGCTCATTATTTGAAATGCTAATTTGGATTCAGCATTCACAAATACATCAAGCAGGAAAATAACTAGAATACTACTGTCTGGTATTCTTGTTATTTGGTTAACACTTTTAACCAAACTACAAAGCTTGTGTTGAATTATGTCATCCTATTTGTGAGATTTATAAAATGTGGATAATTTTTATTTAAGATGTCAAAATATTTACAAATATAAGAATATTTTATTGTGTTTCAGTACATGTTTGTTTGTGTGTCAGTTTGTTGAACAAACTATTTTGAATAAAAGTATGCTTTTAAATATTACACAAAGTGGCCTTTTGAATAATAAGGTCACATTAAAGACATTTATGAATGTCATTGCAATAGATATGAAAATATCTATTTATTTTTAAATAAAAGCAAATTAAATACTTCTCAAAAATTTTTGATGCTACTTTGTTTGATATTCCATACATAATGCAATAAGATTCAGACATTTAAAAGTGAGACTTCAACATCTACATATTTTTTGGGGCCACTGTACACAAACAAATATTTAAATAAAATGACATGCTAATTCTCAAAATAATGCTTGCAAAAATAATTTGATGAAAAACAACTATTACATAACCAAACTCAAGTCTGTCACTCTCTCTGTGTATAAAGTAGGTAAATATGTGTGGGTGTAAATTTGTTGATTATGAGAAGATGTGAAATTTTTATTTTTCTTATGTGGTGTGGTTTAGCTGACCCCGTCCTGCGCTGCCTGCTGTTATTACAGACGTAGAACTGGGAACTTGAGGGAAGGTGTTAAAGAGGGATGGAAAGAACTCACAGAACACCAGTGTACCTGCGCTAACAGTTTATAAATAGTCAATATAGCCCCTCTGCTAGAGCTTCATATCAGCCAACCTATCAGCCCAGAGAGCATCTCATTAGAGCAGCCTTGGTGAGGTACTACATTCGATTCTTCTTCCTTTTCCTCTGCTTTAATTAGTTTCAGAGGATCTCAGATATACACAGCAGAACAAATGAGGTCTATGCCAGCCTACATTTAAGAAGAGTTGAGGGAGTGATAAAGAAATATAAATAAAATAAAAGAGAAAGGAATGCTGATTTTCTCACAGACTGTAGCTGCACTGCTCTGACCTTCTCCAATCACTCATTAATTATCCACCGCTAGTCTGCTGTCTGCTCACCTCAGCCCAAGCCTCGAGTCTGCTCTAACGGAGAAAAAACAATGGTTGCTTTTTTTTTGGTCATAAAACATATATTTTAGAGACAGAGATGTGTTTTTATTTTTTTTGTGCTATATGTGATATAGTGTGTGGTGGTCAGTGTTGTTATCAAAACAAAAATATTTTCGTAAACAAACTTTTTAAGTCACGCTGTAAATATACTCTTTTACAACAACTCACTAAACCAAATCAAGTCAACCTTAAGGACCATTTTCATGTTGATACGTTTAAATTAATAGATAAAATGTTTGAATATTTTGTTTAATTAGGTTCTGGTCAAATAAAATGTTGTTTTCTCTGCATAAACTTACTAAATTAATGAATATGACGTAAATATTACAAACTGAAATCTCCTTACGCAAACATAAAAAGTTGAAAATGGTGAACCAAAGCAACATCCATAAGAATGTAGTTTTGTAGATTTTGAGCACATACAGCACATACAGGTGTGGTGTTTGCTGGCGACATTTTTGGCTGTTTATTGTAACTTTCTCAGGTGTCTTTCCAAGAAAAAGATGAATAAAATGTGTGTTGCAAATTTCTGTTTTTGCATTCTGTTTCAGGGACTGCCAAAACAGACCGGAGAATTTCATGGGCACAAGCACTGAAAAGATGCTTACGAACAGTAAACAGAAACGAGCATGAAATTCCCCGTCCTGCCAGTACCTACACTCCCAAACGCGAATAAATCACAGATGCATCCCAACGTTCAAGCTCTCTCCCGCTAACTGTGCAAAAACGGAGGAAATGCCTGAGGTATGCTCAGAATCTTCAAGTGTTTCGGCTTCCCGGAGAGGAGGGGAAAGCCCATTCCAGTGCACACATCTTTAATCATTTAAGGAAAGCAACCAAAAATGCACTTAGGCTGAATCCATTTTTGATGGACCTCTCTAATAGATGGGCGTCCTTGAGGTTCAAAGGGAACCCTGGACGCGCCTCTTAATTAGACAAGCTGCCATCCCGTCCTGTTTCCTCTCATCCTCCTAATTAGATCTTTAACAACGAACAAATGAAGACCTTTTACAGGCGCGTGTGGCACGTCCTGCCTGGTCCCCGCCAAGATAGGGGAGGGGGGGCACAGAGACGTCCTTTTTGTCTAACGCTCTCCGGCCCCGCCGCGCACGACAATGGCTGGGTCCTGCCGCAATCTGCATAAATATTCCGCCTAATTTCCGTGGAGCGGGAACGGCGGGAAGCAAAATACGACATTACTGCATGTACAACAAACACACCTGGTTTCTTTGTTTGCATTGACATAGAAAATTAGACCCAAAAAGCTCTTTGTGTTAATGCAGTGGCAGGAAAGGTCTTATCTAATAACGGCCTGCAGAAATTACATTTATTATCCAGGTAGATCACATCCAACGACAGTGCTATCTGAAGCAGAAACAGAATAAAATGCAGTTAAAAAGTGCCAATTTACTGTCTATAGAGAAAGCCATCTGGCGGAATAGGGCTGCTTGATTACCTTCGCCGGCTAATTCTCTCTCTGAGCGCATGCAAATGATTCACTTTGACCAAGTGGAAGTGAGGGAAAAAAAAGTGGAGCTAAATTAAACACTGCCGTTTTTAAACATCAAAAGTTGCCACAATAATGGCTCCTCTGTGATGTTCCACGGTATTGTACGCTGCCAGTCAGACAGAGAATAGCACTTGGAATGTTTTATGCCTCTGTGAATAACTCCGGGATGAAGCGAGGACGCAGGGTGTGAGTTTTGTGTGCGTCTGTGTGTGTCCTTCCATTAATAGGGACTGCGAACACTTTCTTTAACTGCAACCCCACAGTCAAACTACACAAAAAGCTTAATATCTTCTCTTCTCCTTCCACAAAAAACAAATACCGAACTGTGTTGTGTACCACGGGCCTCTCCCCTTCGCTCAAAGAGAAATCTAATTACTCTATAATGGCAGGTTTGGGGGGAGCGCGTACATCGTTGACAGATGATAGATGCGTAAACTCACTTCCTCCGACTTGATGAATAGCGGTATAGAAACGTGAAGCTTTCGTTTGTGGTGGGCGTACGACAGCACCTCGTCTATTTATCATTCTGCCCCTGTGAGCTTCACGGAGGCCCGTGAACACACTCCGAGGTCGTGTCTGAACAGCTGGGAGTAGGTCATCCAGATGTGCCTTTGTCTGGGCAACATCTGCACTGAGCCCAGACCCCCCAGCAAGGGGAGGGATGGGGGGCCGACGTGGGAGTGAGCTCAGAATGGATGCACTCTGGAAGGTTGTCAACCGCACCATTACGAAGCCCATCTGGGTGCTTCAGAGCTGTTGCTGAGATGAAAGCACTGGTTGCTTTTTACTCCCAACCCTCACCCCACCGCTGCAGCTTTGTGTTATTATACATAATATCTGTCAGAGCAGCATCAAGAAACAGATACATAAATACATGAATACATAAATAAGAGGCCCTTTTATCAGCTGTTTAATGAACAGAGAGCGGCAATTTGTCACCGCTACATGCATCAACACAGAGGAGGATAGTCTTTTTTCTAGTAGCATTAAAGTCAAGACCGCACCAGTCGACATCCAGTGCAATATTAAGACAGTGGTCAATATAATAACTTCAATAAAATCAATTAAGAGCTATTTTAAATTAACTATACAGTCTGTTTAACAGTAAGGAGTAAGACCTTGACAGCAATAAAATATAAAGTGGCTCATTTCTGGTTAAACGTATCTCATATCAAACTGAGATGTTCTGTCCTGAATTACTCCTTATTTGTCAAAATGGACAGTAACTGTGAATGCTAGCCCTCAGGATGGTACTACAGTGCCTCAGGCAGTCATCTTTTCTCGTACACGAGAAACTACTTGGTTAAAATGTTTTTTGGGCAAATCATCCATAGGCCTGCTTGTATTGATCTGTAAGGCTGTAGGGAAAATAAAGCTCTAGATAGGCAGAAGATACATCTATGTTTGCAATGCTATTCACAGAAAAACACTGTGACAGATTTTATGTCAACATCTGACATTGTTGTATTATGTGGTATCATCATCATGATGCAGTACACCAACACAATAAAAACAATATGTAAAAAAAAAAAACAAACAACAAAAAAAAAACAACATGCGTAAGTAGAAAAAAAATAAAATCAAAACAAATAAAAAGCAGAGAAAAAAATGTAAACGACAAAATGCAACAAAATTCTAAATAAAAAAAAAAATCACAAACTGAAACGAAATGCTAAACAGAAAGCAAAAACAAACTAAATAAAAAACAAAATGCTAAACAGAAAGCAAAAAACGATTCACAGAATTAATAAAAAATAAATAAATATTCACAGAACAAAACCATTAAGAATTTGTTTGGTAATAAATTGTTTTACTGCTTCATTTAGAGCTTAGGAGCAACTCACTAAACCAAATCAATCAGACAATCTTTTCTGAGGGCTTTTGGAAAAAACAAATGATTCAATTTAGAGGAGTTCTGTGTTTCACGGAGACACTGACGAAAAATTATGTTCGTCCAGCAGAAAAGTCTTAGTAAAAATAAAATGTGTTTGCATTGCATTTTAACCTCATGTACTGTTGGTCGTTACTGAAGAAGGTGAAGAAAAAAAAACCTTTCTCTGCTTGGATCAGGCTCAGTGCAGTCAGAACGGCTCACACCTGACCTGTCAGCAGTCTATTACCACAATTAGCCTGCTGATGTTAGCGAAATACTGCCATTTACAGAGTCTTTTCATGGGGGGACGATGGAAAAGCTGACATTTCGCAATGTGACTTTCAAACACTTTTTTAAAAAAAAAAAAGCTCAAGGACTGCGGCCTGCCTTGGAAATAGCATTTCACACAATCATCTACTCCAGGCAGAAATGTCAGTCGCAGAGAGGGAATCCGTACACTCGAACAAAAACACAGACTGTCGTTCTATAAAAAGCACTGACCCTGCAATTCCATACTCAGAGACATTATGTTTTATCTTTCTGTCTCTCAATCTCTCTCCTCTTGAATAAAGCCGGTAGCACTCTTCATTTCTAACACATCCTCTACTAAGGTGCCAATAAACTTGTGCCTCCAACAAATCCAAATGTTTCTCCAAATGTGTTTGCTTTTTAGCTTTGGAGATTTGGAAATGTACTTATTTCTCTACCACATTTGTCTTTTTTTTATTTTAAAAATCTCTTTGCTGCCTCCACAAAGCATCACTCTCCATTCAGAGATGGTCTTTTCTAGTCGTATATTTGAGTAATTATCATTACAAAATGTCCCTTCTAGCTGAAGAAGACATAAATTGTCTACAGATAATGTTTTAACATTTAAATCATCATTACAAAATGTCTTTTATAGTTGAAGAAGGATTTTGTTGTTTGCGGTTAAAGTTTTGTGATTTGTTGGAGTGGAGAAGCGGACAGCTAGCTGCAAGATGGTGAAAACATACATCTATCTTCATCAGGAGCGTGACAGACAAGTATGAAGTGCGTTTCATATTTGCAGCATGGGAGTCTGGCACCGTAGAGATGGTCTGGCCTAGATTGCACCTGCGGACACCACAGCGAACGAGGCAGACACAGCTGCAGTCCGGGGCCTGTCTGTCAGGATACGACAGCTAATGGAGAGTGACACAGGTTTTCTGTGCCGCCCGCTTCTCTAACTTACACGTGAGCGCACATGCGCTGTACTTTAACCTCACTGTAGAAGGAAAGAAGAACAGATGGAAGGGATGGCAGAGCCTGAAAGAAGCTGGAGGGACAAGTCTCGCCCCAGGGACACCGGTGGCCCTTTGTCCCCGGCCCAGGTGAGCTGAGGTGCTGAGGTTGTCAGGTCTCCAGTTCTAGGATGTGCTTTTGCGAGATGTGCAGTGTCGGATAACTTCTGCATCTCCTGTGAGTCATCTCTCTCCGTTTGCCAAAGAGCTAACAGGAAGTGGGGCGGCACTGCCAGAATGTCATTCTATAAACACCCGGTTCATTCTGACACATGCTGCAGGAGATCTCAATAAGTCAGATAATGTTTTACACACCTCCTCCTCCTCAAGCTGAGGGGGTATAAATGAGAAAAAGTGCTTTGGATCCAAAACATGTAAATAGCATTTTTTTTAAATTCGGCATCAGAAGACAAAAGACGACAGACATAATGCATTCCTTCCAAATACAAGTTAATAGACATGACCACCTACTCAAATCTAGATCTACAGTTTCTACCAGAACCACTAGAGAGGCATGCAGTCAACTAACAGACACATATAGGTTCAAGAAAAAAGAAGAAGTGAGAAATGCCAAAGATTGAGAAAAAAGACTGGAATAAAAAGGAGAGAACAAAAAATAAACTTAAGGTGGGTGGAATAAAGAATGAAGTATTGACAAGTGTTAAAGGATTAGTTTATTCAAAACGACACTTCTTCATCATTTACTCACCCTCATGTTGTTCCAAGACTGTGAATGGGAACTGGAGAGTTTACGCTTTATAAAAGGATCACAAATTTGGTTTGACTGGACTCTGAATGAATGATTTTGTGAACTGGATCAACCGATTCATTGGAAATATTCAATTCAAATATATGATTTGTTCACAAAACCAGGGTTAGTATCGTTTAACTAAAACTAAAAAAAAAACATTTTTTGTTAATTGAAAATTGGATGAAATAAAGATGTAATAAGATGTAAACAGATGATTTACATTTAAAGTTTCATTTAAACTTTTTAAATGAAAATTATAAATGCCTTGGAAACTAAAACGAGTTAAAGTTAAAGCAACAAATAAACAAATATAAAGTAAAACTAAAAAAAAAGAAAACTGTAATAGTACATATATAAATGAAAATTATAAATGCCTTGGAAACTAAAAAGAGTTAACAGTTTTTTTTTGCATCACTTTTATGATACGTTCATGGAGCTTTTGGAAGCTTCAGTACCCACATTGTAACTGCATGGACAAAGAGTGAATTTCTCCTTTTTGTATTCATCTGAAAGAAGAAAGCCATATAGATTTTAAATAACATGAGGGTGAGTAAATAATAGAATCTTTTTTATGAACTATCCCTTCAAGCACTGCAGGTTGCACTATATGATAAACAGATCCGAAAAAGGAAAATGATATAAAAAAAATACTGAAACCCAAGATAAAGAATACATAAATGTGAGAAAAGAATAAGATTGAAAGAGAAAGAAGAAGGGAAGGGGGAAGTACAGGAGCAGGGACAAACCTTCCGCTGGAGTGTGACCAGAGGACAGTGTGGAGAGAGGAAGTCAACTGGTGCTGTCTCTGACTTACACACACTGGCTTTCAGCAGGACCAAATCAAACAAGAGAGAAATAACAGAAACATGACCATTTTCGGCCAAGCGTCCTACAACACCAACACATCAACAGGGTTGGTTTGTGGGTAATTTTATGATCGTTGATATACAAATGAAAAGTTAGCATGCCATTTTCAAGTGCTAGGTGAAATCTGGTGTGCAGAAACATGCCATTTCATGACCTTCCACAGAATGTTACGGCTTTAAGTGAATTTATGTACATTTAACAAATCTCAATCGGTTTAAAACGCTAAACCAATCTGAAAAGTAGCTCGTAATAAATGAACATGTTTCCAGACCATAAAAAATATCTGCTGATCTGTCCTTGGTAACTGTAGCATAATGATCAATCACTACCAAATGATGATCTGTTTCATGGGCCAAACTGATAAAGAGAGGCCCAGTTGGTAACCAAAGAAGACATTCGAATTACACACACCATTTAGCCTAGCTAAAATATGTCTCATTCACTTTATTACCTTACTGCCAATAAATAATTATAAAAAGCTGCTCTGGATGACTCAGATCTAGTGGAATATCAGGATTTAAAATCAGGGGTTCTCAATCTTTGGGGCACAACCCTTTTTTGTTTCATAATTCTTGAGACCACAATTCACCCACATAACAGACTTAAAGTTACACAATTAAGGATTCCAAATGCATCATATTTTGTTCTCAACAGTAAATATATTACTATTTAATTTTACATAATAATACTTTTTTTCTGTGTCTTGAATTAAATTGATCAAAACTGACATTTATAAATATAATAGAAGGTTTCTATTTTAAATAAATGCTGTTCTTTTGAACGTTTCAATAATTCTGGAAAAAACTTTTAAAGTTTCCACAAACATATTAAGCAGCACAACTGTTTTCAACATTGATAATAATGAGAAATGTTTCTTGAGCAGCAAATCAGAATATTATAATGATTTCTTGAAGATCATGTGATACTGAAGACTGGATTAAAATTTACTTTTTAAAATTTAGCATTTCATTGCAGGTTTAAATTAAATGTTAAAATATATTCAATTAATTATATATTATATTATATTTAGTGGTGTCAAATTTAGCGTGTTAACGTAGACGATTAATTTTTTCAGTTAAACGCATTGAAAATATTTAACGCAATTTACACAAGGGCGGAGCTACAACTGCTGCTTCTGTCACTTTTTCTCTTGACAAGAAGTGCATTTATTCAGAATGACTGAGAACGGGAGATGTTTCAGACTCACACTCCACTTCTCTTCAGCGATAGGCGCAAGTCAAACGAGTGCGGAAATGCTACTGTGCTCGCAGCTCGTGCTCTTCAATTAATAGAGACTTTAAGACCTGGAGTGGGTCAGAAAAGATGAAAAGAGTTATGATGCGTGTCAGATCTGCATCATGTTCAGCAGCGGCAGCGGCAGCTCTTAAAGAAACAGCAGCCAAAACATAATAACCAGCTGTTGTGATGTCTTTTAATCAAAGCACAAAGAAAAGAGGAAAAAAAGAACTTTTATAGCTTTAAGGATTCATCTTTAATTAATTTAGAATTTAGTGCTTGATAACTTAAATTTCAATTTCTGTATATTTCTGCTGAAGAGCATGGGTAAATATGACCTTTATTATAATGGGTTTATGTGAAGATTGTTTTAAGTTCACTTAAATTAGAAGTTATTTTTTATGAATTTTATTTTAAGTTGTTTTAATTTATGGGTTTTTTTTTATAGTGTAATTTTGATTGGTTGCATTCAATGGTTAAATTCGGGGGGGGGGGGGCAATTTTGTAGAGGAATCAGTATTGGTATCATTGATACTGGCCTTCAGTCATAAAAAAAAGATGCCATTAAACAAACAATTTTGTAGAGGAATCAGTATTGGTATCATTGTTTTGTTAATTTGAAGATCGAATGTGAAATTATTGCAATATAAAAGTAGATTTAAAAACTTTAATGTTAGGTGGGATTAATCGCAATTCATTTCAGAAAAATTTAGTTAATTTTTTTTAATCGATTGACTGCACTAATTATATTATATTATATTATATTATATTATATTATATTATATTATATTATATTATATTATATTATATTATATTTCTTCGACCTTACCTGCATCTCTGTAGAATCACATACTGTAGAATTGTGACCCCTAGGTTAAGAACCTCTGTTTTAAATACTTAAATTATTGCATCAAGCAGGTGGAGGAAGTGCAACAGCCCTCGGGTGATTGACGGAGATTGTGCAGTGATGAAGATGATCTGCAAGAGCCGTCTGTGGCGTCACCATTTCACCAGAGTACCCCGCAGAATGGAGTACGACAGCTCGTCTGTCAGAGCGGAGCCTTTGACTTTCACAGTACCCTTGCCGGCAGGTTTGCACAGGAGTTAACTGACTGACAGTCGGCACGCAAACACATCTCATCCTCCGCCTAGCAGCAAATGTATGCACAGCAGGGGTGTATAAATTGTGCTGTGCAATGGAGATCAGTTGGGTAATAGATGATGAGGTTCTCGGAAAAGGTCATCCTTAAATGTCAGTGCTCTGTCTCAATGGCTTTCTCACTTTTGTCACAACGCAACCATGGAGCGACTCCATCAGTCACAAAAGAGTGCAACTGCGCCATTAGCTTAAGAGGCTAGCCATGGGGGGTGGGAGGGTGCTAAAATAACTAATGTGGCCTAATAAACTTGGTCCAGTGGGCCAAGACCTTACCTAATCACATTCCTCTCCAAAACACAGAGTATAACCCGAGCTTTCAATGTTCAAATGAAAATCAAGCTCACTGGATCTGAATTTCACAATGCCAGCCTCGAGTATGACTTCTACAAGCTGACAACTATGACCACGAGCTATTTAAAACTCTGGAGACGGCATCGCCTGAGAGTCATTTCTCATGTAGCTCTCGTTTTAAACTCAGAGCCCGCTCCAAACAAGCCTGGTGTAATTCACACACATTAAACAGCATCGAGATGCAGAGAGCTGTTTTTTTTTTTCAGGCTAAGTTGGTTTCTTTAGCTGGGTGCTAATCAGAATCAAACACGTCTGATTGGGTGGAGAGGCATGACTGATTGGCTCACGCTCTGTCGACTGCGTTCCTTCAAACCGTGAGCCGAGCCACTTTTACGCCTGTCTGCCAATTACACAGGGGTGGATAGCTGTCTGCTGGAGAGCAGGTGTCAATGGAGCGAACTCGAGTCAAAATATGCAGTAAACGCATGCGCGTGAGCGAAAAAGTGTAAGTTTGCTTTTTTACGTGCTTGGACAACATATCAGTGTGGATGTGTGTAAATAAACTTTGCACCCGCTTTGGCAACCCTTTCTGATGGCCAATTAGCCAAGGCCATCATTTCACATTGTGCTAAAGGGCAGACGTCAGTGAGAAGGCCGAGGGCTGTTCCTCCCTGCTGTTTATTTATTTAAGTATCCTTGTGTCTTACAGACAAAGTCAGATTGATAGATTAAGCTATCCAGCCTCCGGATCAATAACCACAGCGGAACGAGGGAGCGACTGGGAACTTTTAATGTGCACACTCTGTTTAATGTGCACACTCTGTGTTTTCTAGTCAAAGGCGAACAAAGTTTGTCCAAATGACAGAGGAAGGCATTAAAGGCCGAGAGTACCAGCGATTAAATGTGAAATCTGACAAACCAAGAGAAATGAAAAGGCTCATTCGTGTAAGTCCATGTGTAATGTGTTTTGAGCATGTGTGTGTGAGGAAGGTGGTTAGCGAAACAAATACAGCAGCTACGATAAAGTACAAATGGCTGTGCAAGCAGAAGCCGGCCCCTGTGCCCTGATCTGTTACCAGTTCCACCGACGATAAACCTGGCATTAACTAAATTAAGAAAACAGGGGGGGAAAGCTGGTCTCAGACAATCGACTTCTGCTAGAGCCATAAATCACATCTACAACAGGAAAGGAGGGGAAGCAGGCAGGAGCCTTGAGTCCTGTCCTTTTCTTCTAACTACAGACTGTGTGTATGTGTGAGTGTGTGAGAGAGGACAGAGGCGGCTAGTTAAGAGCAGCAGTCACACAGATCTAAGGCCAGAGCGTTTACCTGGCCCTGTGCTCTGAGGGTATGCTGCGTAGCCGCCTCTTCCACGGGCCCCCCTACCTGAGCCGCGTGCTGCTGCCACTGCTGCCGCCGCCGCTACTGGACCGTACGCTGTTGCCGGGAAGCCTGTGGGGGGTGGGAGGGGGGGATTGAGGAAAGAGGAGAGGAAAGTGGAGGAGGAGACACATGGAGAGGGAATGAGAGGATAACAGGATAGAAAATGAGAGGAGAGGAACAGGGCAGAAAAAGGGAGTAGTGAAGGAATAAGAGGAGAAGAGAGTAAAAAAAAGAGGGAAAAGGGTATAAAATGAGGAATAGTGAAAATAAGAGAAGAACAGGTGTGGAAACAGGGTTGAATAGGAAGTGGAGTAAAAAAAATGAATAGGCATGATAAATAAGGAGAGGGAAGGAGAAAAAATAGGGAATAGGGCAAAAAGTGAGGAAATGGAGGTGAGAGAGAAACAACACAAAAAGGGATGGAAAAGGAGAGGTTAGAACAAAAATAGGGAACAGGGTGGAAAAAGGAAGTAGAGAAGTAATAAGGGAAGAGAGTAAAAAAGGTAGAAAATGGGCATCAGCAAAAGGACGTAAGGAGAGGATAGAACAGAGGAAAGTTAAACGGAGAACAGGGCAAAAAATGTGAAAGTGTGAAGGTATGAGAGGAGAAGATAGTAAAAAAAAGAGGAAATAGGTAGGAAAATAAAAAAGGTAGGCACAAACACAAGCAGATATGAGAGGAGAGGATAGAAGAAAAGGAAAGAAGATGGGGAAGTGGTTGGGGGATGGGGGGTTGTGAAGGGAGGGGGGGGAATGAGAGGAGAGGATAAATTAGAAAAAAAAGCAGGATCAAGCTACCTCACAACATGACTCAAAGTTGCTGCAGTGTCTGTGCAGGTTCTGCAGGCTGCTGTGATGCACTGTGTACTGTGGGCGTCTTTGGAGTGCGGAGGAGACTGCAGTGGCCCTAATGCACTCTGGGTATTTCTGCATGGGTGACCACGCTGCTTTTTAGCTTATCTGTTTGGAGCACACAGCGGGAGGGCCACGGCCGAGCATCAGACTTTCGGATATGCTACTGAGCCTGTGCGGTCAAGTTACTGTGATAAACTAATTAGATTTCGACTATCATGTGAAATGCAAAGGGACTAGAATGCTTTAATGGTGGAAATACAGCACTGCAGTACACAGTTATTCAATGGCCTTACATTAATTTATTAAACAGAATAAAAAAAAATAATACAATAAAATAAAATAAAACAAAACCCTTTAGATTAAATTTACATTAATTTATTAAAATTGTAAATCTCTTTTATACAAAACCCTTTAGATTAAATAATAATAATAATAATACAAATAAATCTCTTTATTTGTTAGTATGAATTTGATAGGGATTTATGCTAAATATGTGCATTCATATATAATAAAGTACACCCTATAAAGAAAAAAAGAAAATAATTATCATGATTATTTATTTAAAATATATTATATGCTACTGTTCAAAAGTTTGGGGTCAGATAAGATTTATTTATTTATTTATTTACTTATTTTTTTAAAGAAATTAATACTTTTATTTACCAAAGATGCATTAAATATAAAAATAATTTCTGAAGAATCAATTGACATTGAAGACTGGAGCATGGCTGCTAAAAATTTAGCCTTGCCAAAGCAGGAATTAATTAATTTTTTTTAAAAATCAAATAGAAAACTTTTTTTTTTCTCAAAAAATATTATTTTACAATATAAGTGTTATTTTTATTATTTTTTTTGTATGTGCTTTTATTGCCATATAACCTAGGAAGTTTGACATCCTAACCCTAAGGGTGTGCACAAAGGCGATATTTCGAGTCTCGGGTGGCAATACCTCGACTGAGGAGCCCTTGAGCAAGGCACCACTATGGATGGGTTAAATGCAGAGCATGGATTCTGAGTATGGGTCACCATACTTGGCTGTATGTCACGTCACTTTCACTTTTTCACTTTCACTGTCCATTTGCCTTTGTATTTTCACTCAAATTTGTCATTTTAGTTTTATTTTGTCTTGAGCATTAAAACACACACCAAACACTCATTCATCAAGCAAATTAGAATTTTTTACTCATGCAGCTCCATCTCCCATAAAACCTCACATATCACAAAGTCACGGTATAACAAGAGCTGAAAAGAGACACGAGACCAGGGGGCGAGTCAGAAACCGCAGCTCGAATTCCATAAAGGCAGAGAGAAATCCGGCAAGAGCCAGAAAGATGATCCAGCGCAACACTATAGGGTTAACTCCAACCATGACCGGCATCGGCAGCACAAAGGCGATATGGAAATGGCTCCACGCTCCCGACACTTTGTAGTCCACTTAAGTCACTTATCTCTGCGCTGCCGCTCATGTTTGGGCGGGAGAACGAGGAAGCGAGACAGAGACGGAGAGTCGTAAAGCCGAGCAGGCGAATCGTCCTCCGGTTTATGCCTTGAAACTCAATCAATCAGGAGGATAATTTGGTCTCCAGGCAGTGTGACCTGATGCTACAGCCACACCGGCTCTGGGTGCTGTACGGAGGCTGTGATTTGTGAGCAGGGCTGGATGAAAGTGTCTTCATCTCCTTCCTGGTTTAGTGGCTCTTTATGGTGTTATTACGAGATTAGGCATCAGGGATTAATTGCTCGCTTCCAAGTGCCCTTTAATTCACTTTAAGCGTGCGTTACACAGGGGAAGGGAGCAGGTATGGCACAGCAGTGACGGAGAGGACGCGATGCACGTGTGCGAAAGAGAGTACACCGACTGTAGGTGAATACATTGAATGCAGAGTCCAAGATTCATGTTTACAAGAGATTGGCTTCCACTAACAACAATAGCTCTGTTCCAAAGCCTAGTGAGCTGCCTCATTGGCTAAATCGTGAGTTTTATTCTTGAGTTGCTTTCTATTAATAATGGAGATTTGTAAGTAATTGATTTGGAATGCAGAAACTCAATCAGCATCAACAATAGCAATTCACAATTGATTCCAATAGAGTTTGATGTTAGCAAGTTGCTAAGCTAATGGCGCAATAGTTGGAAGACAGAAATAACGATAAAATAATCAAGCTGAAAGAATATTGATTAAAACAAGTTATTTCACAGAATTTGGGAAAAAGCTAAGTATCGTAGAAGGCAGCATTTTAAAAAGATGTATCTTAGAAGGCTATTTCTGTCCTCACATAGTTATAAAAGTACAAATTTTTAGGATTCTTTAATAAACAAAACAGGATATTTTGAAGAATATTTAAAAATTGTTTTTTGGAAAAAAAATATTAATTTCTTGTGTGTGTGTGTGTTTTTAATTTTGAAGAATATTTCAATTGTTTTTGGCCATACATTTTTCTTTTTTGGGTGAACTACTACTTTAGGCTTATGATGCCTAAGTGGGCAGCTCACTAGGTTTCAGAACAGAGCAAATGAGCACTATGGCACTACTAAGAACATGTGTCTTCTGTATTTGTGTGCGTTTGAAAAAGAGAGCTAGAAAGCGAGAGCACGAGTGTGTGTGTGGTGGTGTGCCCACGTGTGCATGTCAAAGAGACAGAGAACCACTCAGCTTGCTCAAATCTGCAGTGTTCAAACATCATAATTAAATATTATCATTTTAGTGAACAATGAAGGACATCCACTCAAACGCTTCGTCAAAGTCATTATTATAATATAAATATAATTATAGAGCAGCTCTCTAATTAAAACACACATCTTTGGCTGCAGCAGTCCGTTCATGATTGAAAGCCAATAGACAATAAGTGGGTGACACTGGCAGATGGTTGGGTTCACATAGAAGGATGGATGGTAATTAGCCCTGTCTCTTACGGGTTCCCTCCTATTCTTCAGCACAGACGGCCTCCAAACCCTCATATTAGTGGCCTTAATAACCTTTCATGTGCTGCTAATGCCTAATCAAAAAGAAGTCTTTAGGACAAGATTAGCTGTAGCATTGAACAATGGGAATGAGCGCTTAACATCCAGATAAATGAAAGTACAGCCTATATAGCAGCAAGTGTTAAATATTTCAGCAAACAATACATTTTCTAGCGCCTGTCGATTGATGATTCTTATTTGAAATGAAACAGTTGCTTCCAGTTAAGAGTGTCACCGTTGCCTTTGACAATGTGTTTTCACAGCGTTTCTGAAAGAACATGCAGAAACCCTGGATATGCTGCATGTATGAGACAACCTGACAATCACGATGCAAAGACAGATGCATGTGTGTGAAAATATGTGGAGCTTTACATCACTTATAAACAGTGTTGAGAGTAACATTGTATAATTAACGCACATCTTGTAATGAGACTTTTGCAACCAAGCAAATTCATCAGTATTATTGTAATCAAAATAAACTCTTTCTGATCAATGCTTTTTAGGCTAATAATGCTTTAATAATAACGTGACTTAAAAGAACAGTTCTATTCTTCCTCAAGTTGTTTGGACCCCACTGGCATTCAAAATATCTTTCTACGTACCACAGAAAAAAGTAAGTCACACAGGTTTGGGATGACAGGAGGGCGAGTAAACGATGTCAGAATTGTTTAAATTTTAGTTGAACTATCCTCTTTGTTAATTCCACAACATCAAACTGAGTCTTTTGGTCTCATCTGAGTGGCTGCATTTCACGTCCTGTAAATATTAGTTTTAGTCCCACTTATAAGCCTCTTCAGAACAAAACTGGCTCTTGACACGAGTAAAACATCTCTCAGACAATGGTAAACATGCACCCTGCTGCGTCCAGTCAATACCGCCGTTAATTGTGGTGCTGCTGAACTCTACTTTTCTTCTGAGCCGGTACCTCTCCACCCCACATTCATTCAGCTGATGTCAGTATTATATGTGGATGCCTGTGTGCTAGAGATCTTGAAAGTTCTGGAAACAAATTACCTACTCAGAAACTGCAAATTAAGAAGGTTAATTCACACATCTCTCCGGTGCTTTGTTCCTGAAGAGGGTCGGCGGGGCGAGGGAGGGGGAGCTTGGGGTGGAGGGGTGAGTGTTATCCCCCAGGAACAGCTTGGCAGAATCAAATCAATTTCATGGCCTCTCTATTACCGAGGACATAACGCCAATATTTAGCTTTCCAATTTTAACCATTTTTCCAGCCTGTTTGCTCTGTCAGTGGCTGTGCTCGGCTGGGCCGGACTGGCCTGGAGGAGGGACAAGGACACATCTGTTCCACCCCGGAGCCCTGGAGGAGATGCCGTCCTCACTCGTCCCCTCTCTCTCCCACACTATTTCCAACGGCTGTCCCCTCACTACTCCTTTTTTCTGCCGCTTGTAGTTTTATTGTTATATTTAATTTTTGCGAATGTTTTTTTTTTATTTTATGTTATGTATTTTTTTTTTTTTCTTGAGTGCTGTGGTGTGGATACAGTTTGGACCGTGCATCGTTTGTTTTCTTTGCTGAATCTGTGAGTCATAGACATTAAATAATTAGACACGGTCGATCATGATTTTAAGTCATAATGGCCATTAAATGAGATTAGTGGGGCTGCTAACATTAAAACAGAAATGGCAATACATCTGATGAATTTGATATTGAATGTATCAGAACATCATTTAAACCCCTGATGAAAATGGATCAAAGAACAGGAAACGTGCCCTTGCTTTTCAACCGCACTCAAAAAGCACTATTAGTTGATGTAGCCATTATAAAAGACATTCAAGAGAGAAATTAATTAGAAACGCGAGTGCTAAAATGAGCATTCTAGGAAAAAAAGGTGGATAAAAGAAAAGAGCAATCTCGCAGACCATCTTTTCATCCGGCAAACTGGAGGTGAGTCATGCTTCTCTAGTAGAAGCCCTTGACTTGTATTACTTTCAAAAGGGTCTTTCTGCAGAGCTATCAAAGACTGCCGGGAGCTTGGGCAATGAGGCTTTTAAATGCACAAGCCCGAGTGGCATTCGCCAGCAGAGAACTCCTCCGTATTACGCCCTCCTGCTCACATCAACGGCTAATGAGGGTGCTGACGGTGAAGGAGACGCGAGATGTGCCGCAGCTCTGGAGTTTGTGGCTTTGGGAATTACAGGTGTGAGAATCATGGGTCAATGCTGGCTGCAGGGGTTCGGCCGCTTGTGGCAGAGAGGTGTGAATTTAGCTGTGATTATTTCGACGAGGTGTGCGTGGCGGAAGCCACCGCTTACCACATTCAGTGCGACTACAGAACAATTACACTGCTGTCATCCAGGAGCATGAGCGCTGAAACAAACGCTTATTTGTACACTGTTCAGGGACAGGAACGATACCTTAAATCAGTGGTTCCCAATCCTGGTCCTGAAGAACCCCCAACACTGCACATTTTAGATGTCTCCCTATTCAAACACACCTGATTCAACTCATAAGAAAGCTCATCAGTGAGTTTTAAAGACTCCGAGACCTCAAATGTGTGTGTCAGATGCGTATCCTTGATGAGAGTAAACACCATTGTGTCAGATTAGAGAAACACCAAAAACGTGCAGTGTTGGGGGTTCTCCAGGACCAGGATTGGGAACCACTGCCTTAAATCATGCCCACATTTGTACAAAACTATTACTTCTTTCATAGGCTGATGTATAATAATAATAATAATAATAACAACTCAGAACCCCCTATCAAATACCTATCAACCACACAGAACAATTCTGCAACTGCTTAGAAGCATACATAGAACACCATCTAGAAAACCCCAAAATCCACTGTGAGTGTAATATAATATGACATTAAATAATTTGAGTGTAATTTAAATATGAATTTTATTAATAGGATGGATTTAAATTAGTGATTTTTTTTCAATGGGATATTTAGATTAATGATTATTTTTCAATGCACTCTGTTGGTTGAGGTTAAATACACAAGCAATGTTTTCATTGATCTGAGAAGCACATTAAGGGGAAAAACACTGGAATATATGAACGGCCACAGAGAGCGTCACATACAAGGTGTGAAGCTGTGTCTGACTAATAGTGCATCTTATAGAGCAATTTCTGAAGGCAGAAGGCATGACCAGATTTCTCTAGTACATCCATCATCTCAGGCTTGTATAGAATAGGCCAGGAGGGCTTTTTGAATAGCATCACAAAACAGCAGTACGGCTGGGTACTATACATCACAAAAGATAATAGGAAGGGTGGGTTTTTTGAGTTGAGTGTGTATATAGCTTTAAGGCTAGGCTAGTTATTAAAATTTAGCATTTTGCATACAACACATCTTACCTGGTTTACATATTATGCTTAATCTACACAAAGCACAGCGCTCTGAGTGGGAAAATGGGGGATGGAGGGGTTGGAGGAAGACAAATGGAACTGTACCCAGGGGAAGCTGCTGCGCCAGGGGAGGGAGTTCAGAGAAGACGCCACTTTACACAAGGCAATAAAACCTACAACCTCTCAAAAGAGAGACATTTTTAAAAGCGGTAATGAGCAGCAAAGAAAGCTACATACAAGTTCTGGTGCAGAGAACAGAGTAAAAGAACAGCCTGACACTGCTGCATAAATATTACTGGTAAGGCTTTAGCTAAGAAAACGCAAGTTACCGCCTAAGAATACAACAGGGAACGTATAGGGCAATTTAGCTAAGATGAATGTCATATTGACGTATGTCCAGTGAGGAAACCAGCCCATTAGTCAAATACAGAAATGTATAATGCCATGTGCTCAGCAAACAGGATCGTAATTCAGGATCTAAAGTTCAACTCCAGATGAGAAAGGAAGATCAAAAGGGTGAACGACGCACAAACGGTGAACTTTGTCACTCCGCTGAAGATCACGACATCTGGGATTTGAAAGATCCGGATCTGGTCGGCCTGCTAATGTCAGAACCTGCCGAGACATCAGCGAGACCTCATATGGCTAGAGCAAACCGGTCCGCCTCCCCCGCGGCTTCCCGGCCCCCTGGATTCAGGTCCAATCACTGCCATCAGCATGAGCACATATAATGAGACTGCAGCCCAGGGACAGGTCTCCTCTACTGGCTCCCTGACACCCTACTTTGCAGACTGCCGCCTCCTTGATGAGGGCAATTACTGGCCAGACAAATACTATATCTCTGGTAGAGGGGCACAGGGATTAATCCAGCAGGGGCAGGCAAAGTCAGCCTCTCATCAGGCCAGATTCTTTAAGCTCATCTGTGGGCATTGGACGTTTCATTGATGAGTATGAAAGAGGGGGCTGATCTGAGGTTGTACGACGAAATGCCAGGGGGCTGATACTAATCTAATTGTATAGTAATGTGCATCTAACCATGCATTTTCAAGACTATGCTGCAGATTTCAGAATTCACTAATGCTCAGTAGGCAGCATAAGAGCAGTGCTAAAGTGCAAAAATGATCTGGCCATAGGAGTGGGAGACGGCTAGAAGTGGCCCCAGCTGACATTTCAGAAAGAGGCTATTAGTTGAAGCAGGCAAGCCAAGAACTGCATCATTGCTCACAATTAGATTTTGAATTATTCTTTAATTCTTTGGATATTTTCAAAATGTAATCTAAAAATTTTATAAAGTTTATAAAAATGATCTAGAAAGCAAATTTATAAAGTTTATAAAAATGATCTAGAAAGCAAAGTTTGACTGGTGTTTCCTGCACACACACACAAAAAAAAACAATAAAAAAAAAAAAAAATCACAATATATCACAACAAAATACTTATATAAAAATAAAAAATAATTATTGATAAAATAAATAATAAAAATTAAATGACAGAAAATATCCAAAATAAAAAACAATAAAATGTTATGAATGTAATTAAATTAAATTAAATTAAATTAAATATAAAATGTGTAAAGCAGGAAAACACACAATACAATGTAATGAAATTGGATATGTAAATTTGAATATGAATATTTGTGATCTTCTGCTTTATAATCTCTTAATTAACCATGTCAAACAATGAGCTACAGGACACCGAGTATTGAAAATGCCCATCCACAGTGAAATCTGACCGGTTCACTCTTCACTTAACTGTATATTAAAAATCAAATATGCTGTGATTGTGCTGTCATGTGACATTTTGCAGCTCTTCCCTAAAGGCAAAAGAAGCTGCTCCATTCAGAGCAGTGTCTGAGTTGTGGATCTGATACAAGCTGATAATTAAACCAGTACTGGTTAAACCGCCTCTGCAGTGCAGAGCGGGATATGACAGGGATTCAGCCTGACTGTGGGGAACAGCAGATGAGTCATCAGCGTGATTACCGCAGGCAGGGCGCATGAGACAGGCTGTCTAATCTATCGCTACGAGACGACCTCCAAAATGACCTCTGCCACCGTGCACACCCGTTCACTCCATAAACACACACAACATCTGCCCACCACAGCCCACGTCAGTCAAGAATCATCCCTAAATGAAGCAAATGAAGGGATAGGTTTTTAAGAAGCGTGTGTGTGTCCGGCTCAGCGGTCCCTGTTTTGAGCATGTAACATGGTGAATGTTTTTGACTCGTGCCTACTGAGTTAATAAGCAGCCTTTTCAATTAGAGCTAATTTGGGTGAAGAGCTGAATGGGGTAGTGCAGCTGCAGGAGACTTCACTGTTGCCTATTCATCTGCTCTCTCTCTCTCTCACTCACTTTTTCTCCTCCTTTTATGATCCTCTCCACACAATGGGTCAAAGAGAAGAAATTGTGCAGCTTTCCTTAAGTCTTTAGGTGCTGCCAAGCTCAGCGGGGCAGGGCTCATATCATACCTTCCCTAAGCAAGTGCCACTCACGCCTTCTTTCTGTCATTTCCCAATTTCCTCTCCTTCTCTGTCTCCCTTGCCTCCCACACAAAGAGCATCTCTGGTCGGCCAAAGCACCATCTTTATTTGTTTGTTTGCACTCCAATATCCTGCGAGCCTGGTTGTGTTATCTGTATGATGGGGCCGGCAGAGGGCTGCGCCGTGGAGAATGGAGAAGGGCCCCGTGCCTGACAGCCTCCGTGTTTGCATAACTGATTGGGCCCTAATCAAAAGTGAAGCATCAATTTCAGCTCTCCCTGTTCTTCCTCCTGAGGAGAACGGAGGGATGAATGGAGGAATGAGAGCTAAAGGATGGTGTTCTGACACGCTGTTCGTTTCGACTGGGCTGAGAGGGGCGGCGACCTTGATGTTGGAACATCCTTCAGCTTTCATCAACACCAGCCGCGTCAAATACCAGAAATCGTTGGGGAACGGAGATGAGGAGAGATGATTCGTTTCTTGGAAAACCAAAAGCGGTCAGTGCCCAGCGTGGGGCGAGATCAAATGGAGGAAATAAACAAAACACAAAACAACAACAGGGTCGGACTGTAAAATGATTTTTCGTAAGATCACCTATACTTGCGCGCCTCTGGATCAATACAGCCTTAATCTACAGACTTACGCCAAAATGAGAAGATCTTCTCTCACAGCTTGGGGAAAGCCCGATGGATCCACGTGGCTTGCTGGAGAGACACTGAGCATTAGATGTGTTTCTCGTGGATTTATAGCCTCTGAAACACCCTTCTCGGTCTCATAAAAATGAGAAGAACAATGTGTGTGCGAGTGTGTCCTGGCGAAGGGGGAGATAACAGTGAAGGTGGCCTGATCCTGTCAGCGGTTTCTTATCTTATCTACCAGAGGACATGTTAGTATGAAAATGACAATAGCAGCAACACTTGCTCAGAAACTCTGCCATAGCACCATTGGTTGTTTTTGCCTGTATGTCTTTGGGGCAAAGAAAACACTAAATCCATCCGTGATCAGAGCTGTTCCCTGAGGAGGACTAGAAAGGTAAAAACTGTATATCGATTATACGCACATACTGTAGCATTACACGGCTTTGTGCCATTGATAAGCAATTTATAGTTCTTGTTTTCATTAAAAATCGCCACAGTAACTTGCATACATGCACGGATTCGGAGAAAACACGCACGTACCATCCCCTGCGACCTGTTACAAATCCAGTCACCTGTGCGGATTACAAGAAGTGCCTTGAAAAAAAATTACCTTCTCTCTTTTCAACAGTCAATTTTTAACCTTCGCTGCAGCCGAGCTTATAGTAAATCCCAGGCGCTACGAGCAGTCTGGAAAAAAAAAGCTTTTTCACCCTATATGTTCAACACCAAGGTCATTGACAACATGTGAAATGGAAGAGCGAGGGGACCGTTTTGGAGTGGCACTGGGCAGATCATTTTACAAGAAAAGCCAGGGGATTAAATGAGCGGAGAAAAAAGGGCCCTTTTTGCACTTAGAACTGCAGTTTAAGTTGAGCGGTTTTCAGCCTATTTTCCAGTGAGTCATATGCCAGCAAGACCTTCAGCTCTATATCCAGGGTCAATATCACTAAAAATATGCATTCGATACACTCGATTGCTTTTCAGCTAGCGTTATGAGGCTTTCGGCATGGGCGGACCTGCATGCATTTGTTTGTTCGGTTGTTTTTTTTTAGGGTGGGGTTTGAGTTTTTAGTTTAGGTACTGCACATATATTTCAGAGTTGACTTGCTATGTTGTTAGGCTCAGAACTGTTGCTAACATGGCACTTGGCTTAGACTTCTCGCTGAAGAGAGTGAGCCCGCAATGATGTTTTAATCCCCCTAACCGGGCTTAGTCACAGCAGCTCTTGCTCAAGCGCCTGCCAATTTACACTTCCTCATTATCTATTACTCTCGTTCCTTGGCTTAGACCATCCGCTTTGTTTATTTTTCTTTTTTTTATCTGGGTTGTTACTTGTGTTTTCCGCTTGCCCTCTACGGTTAGTTTGGGATGGCTGTACGGATTGCTTGAGGTTTATTTGTGCGCTGGCAGCAAAGGGGAAGATGGCTAAGTATTCTCAATGCTACAAACAGCCACCTTTACGCTTAACAGCCATGTCAACATAAGAATTCCATCGCCAGTGAGGGCCTCTGAGCAACTGACAAACATGAAAAATTTATGCACATAAATAAGGTTGCAACCCCTTCTTGAAGATACTCTGATTGCAGATGAGGGAGGCTACATACACAGCTATATATGTACAGCTGAGGATCAATTGCATAAACACAATGGCATTTTGAAATTGACAAGAGCTATTTATGAAGAACATATTCATATGAAGTTCCAATAATTCTATAATTATTCCATGCTTAATTTTTACATTAATGTAAAGAATTACACAGCAGATACATCTACATGGAATAGTGCTGTGCTTGCTGAAAAATGAAATAATTATGTAATTATTGAATTTTTAATTTGTTTTTTAATGTTAACTTGTTGTTTTTTAAAGGTGTATTGTGGTTTTTTGATTTTTTAAGGTTTATCAACCCAGTAAATATACACATATCACTTTTAGGCAGACCTGGTGTAGTGGGTGGACAAATTTGTATAGAGCTTAGGTTCTACGGTACACATTTTTTTTTTTTTTGGTTGGACTTTTTTTTTTATATTTTCTTAGACCAGACAGTCCATCTTAAACCTGCTAACAAGACTGGCTTAGACCATTGTTTTGTTTTTTTTCAGTAGAGATGAAAAAACAAACACACTTGTATCAGAAGTACATATGGTGCAATTAAAGCCAGATAAACCAGTGAGCAGAACATCATACTAAAATATACTATGCACGTTTTAATTCTGTTTCGGGTTTTAATTTTGTCTTAGGTCAGTTATGTTGTAATGGGTCGTTTATTTGTAGTGATGCTTTGATTAATAGGGTTTATTTGATGCATAAAATTTATGTCTTTGTAGGGATGGCTGTATTTCTTACTGAGTCAAGATTTTAGCGATCTGCTGAATTGTATTGTATAGTTGAACGTATGAATTATATCTGTGAAAGGAGAGAAAATGAGATGACCATGGGTTTGTTTGTAGCTCTCATGGGTTTTAAAAGCATCTTGTGTGGCGGTGTTATCTGTAAAGCTACAAGCATGTGGATGTGGGGCTTCAGCAGGGGTCTGAACAAGTCAATATGTGTGTGTCTTTGTACATTAAGATGTATGTTTGAGTATGTGAATGTGTATTTAAGTATAAAGTGACACGGCAAAGTTTTCAGCATGGGGCTGTAGCGAGAGGCAGGGACGGGTGCGTGTTGGTGTTTGTGAGTTTGCTGGTCAGCAGGGAGGCCATTACCAGATGGCAGCAGGAGAGAGAAGCCCCATACAGAGCTTAACAAGATGGAACTTACCAGGGAATTGGTAGCTGTAGCTTGGGGCGAAACCAGTGTATCCTCGGCCATACGTTGCTACAATGTTTGGATAACCTGAGGGGAGAAAAGAAAATCCAGGTATGTGATAAACTGCTCAGACCGCCCAGAGCTTCCCTATCACACCAATAAATCAGTATGCCATTTAAAATACACATACGAGCGAGACTCAAGTGGAAGCGGCTCCTCTTTCACCACATTACCGCAGCCCTCCCCGAGAGGCTGCAATGTAACAGATTAGCTGGCTAGCAAACTTCAGTTTTGCGGTGATGAACAGCATAAACATCACAAGACACAATCTCGCTTCATTCCCTGGGGCTCATCCCTCTTTTTCCCCTCGCTGAGGGAACGGACATGTCTGCGGCTGTCATCTCTCTCTCCCTCCCTCCTTCTCTTTTTTCTCACCTCTCCACTGTCATTGATCGATAACCCTTCTTTTAAAGCCCGGACTAATCGATCATGAAGGACACGACAGCGCGAGACAATGGCAGGCTGATAGTTGTGGCAGGACATCACGGATTAAAGTCCCTCCGCGCCGCGCAGCCTCGGCCTCCTGCACGCTAATACCGACAGGATGGCACGAATATGATTGAGCGATTGCAGAAGTCATTCAAAAGTGGAGCGAAACACTGCAAAAGTGCGCTAAGGCCGCAATCTGTTTTTTTCCGCCTCTCGCCGTCTTTGCTGAGGCAGAACTTTTTAATGATGATGCTCGGGCGAGTGAGCTGGCTTCCCCTTGACTATTTTATTATCTGAAATACATCTTGTTTGGGAGCAAGCAAAAAAACACACCATCAGCAGCGTTTACAACACTGGAATGCATCCTGCTCGTGCTGTTAAGAAAAAGTGGGATGCGACCCAACGCACATGCTCAAGTTGTCTCTCTGCCAGCACTGAGCGACGGGCCGCAACGTGTCCCTCTTTACCAGGCTAGAGCCCAAAGACCCATTGTTCTTATTCTGTCACAATGGCTTATTACAGTGTGAGCCTAGACACTAATTATCTGGATGGCTTTCAAACAGAAGGAAAAAAATTGATTATTACAGTGTGAGATTATTTACTAATTGTATGCAAATGTATCAGCCATATTGTTGCTGCAAACGCATGATGGAGCGGGCCTCTGTAATCACGTGAAAACAATATATATATATATATATACAGTATATATGATAGAATATATATATATAGACTCTATTGTGCCATCCTCTTTTTAGTGTGTGATTCGCTATCAGCCCCGATTCTTCCCTCCCAAACACACCTGAAAGATTTCGCTACTAGTTATTGGCTGTGCACAGTGCGAGCTTGCACCAAATTATCGCTAGTGGCTTATCCTTGGATCTTGGCCACAAATGTGAGTTGGTGTTGGAGAGAATAAATATACTCCACCGCAAGTTAGGCTAGACATAACTCGGATCAATTCGGTTTGACATTGCAGAGGCATACTGGTGGGAAGTAGTCTATGTGAAGATATTGATCCTGTCAAAGTTTCTTTGGTGAGGGTCAGCGCTATAGTAGAGGCTTAAAAGAAATAACTCGCTTTTATGAAGTTTTCTGTCGTTATTGACTGGTTCTGAAAGGAGGCTTTTGTGCCGGTTGCAGTAAATGCTATGTAAACCACAGAGTCAGTTTTAAAATCAAAGACCATTCTTAAAGAAAGTTCAATTCTGAGGGAATCAGGAAGAGGAGGAGGATGGGATAAAAGTATTAAATATACTACTGCCTGAAGTATACAGAAAAATGTTGCAGAACCACACTTCCAAAAAAACGTTGGAAGTGTTTAAACCCAATGACGATTTTATAGGATATACCAGTCTTTTCATCCTTTCTGCTTCACCTTGTAATCTTGCCTCCGAACTAAATGCTTAAAAGTTCTGCAGCAAGTTGGCCATCTTTAACTTTGCTCCTTCCAAGTGCTGTATCATATGTTTGCGAAGCCTTAATATCTGGGCTCCTCCATCTCTCTCGAGACTACAGCGGCTCTGTGTACTCTTCTCTTAAGGAGGAGCAAATGCCAGACGCCCAGACTAAATATACATGACATGGGCTTTTCCTGTGACATTTACAGAGATTATTTTAAATGTAGAGGGATGGTGCTCTGTTGACGGTAGGGGATTAACATACTGGTAGGGCCAACACCTATGGGAACAAAATGCAGAAGAGAGAATTCAGCAGTCTCAGCAGTTTTCTGAACTCCACCGAGTCTGCTTGGGATAGAGTTGTGGGATACAGTTCATACAAGTCTCTTTTGCTCAACAAGGCTGAATTTACTTATTTTTTTTTATACAATAATAATAATAATAATAATAATAATAATAATAATAGGATATATAATTAACAATAATAATAGGAAATATAATTACAATTTAAAATAACTTTTGTATTTCAATACATTTTAAATTGAAGTTTATTCCTGTGATGGCAAAGCTAAATTGTCAGCAGCCATTAATCATGTCTTCATTATCACTTTATATTTTAGATTCATTTGAAATAGAAACATTATAAATGTCTATATTGTCACTTTTGATTCATTTATTATGTCTTTATTTTTTATTTTTATTTTAGATTGAAAATAAAAAAAAAAACTCAGGTTGTTCTCAAAAAAAGTATGGAAAAAACTTCAAAAAAACACCCTCAACTTGAATAATGTCCTGCTGTTCACTAGTGAATAGTCTTCACACAAAAGCTCACAATAAGGCTGTATTTGTGAAAATACCGGGCAAACAAAAAAACATGTTTAATGGCACTTTTGGCTGAGCTAAACTCACACACACAAAAAATTACATAGGGTCCCAATTTTTTCCCAGAGACATTCTTCCGCCTCCTAGTCAAAACTATTCAGCTCATTTGTCGGACCTAAATGGCTCTTCTCTGCGTTTAATGACCGAGCTAAGCCTCAGTGTCGAGCGGTGGGCTCAACAAAGGGCCATACCATGAGACCAGCTCCAAAAGCACCAGACTGCCGTAGCTTTGACGTCCTATAACAAGTGGCAAGACTTCATGTTGCAGTCACGGCCCCTCGGCGGGAGACGAGACTGGGCCAGACGACACTAAATGCAAGAGGGAGAGGAGAGGAGAGGTACCCGAGCCTGAGGAGAAGACTCATTAAGCCACGCCGTCACCAAAGCAGACACCTTCCGTCTCCCGGCAACGCTGTAAATAAAGACTGTCACTTACTCTGGCCTGGTGGCGACAGCCTCGCCCTCTTATTTGCGTTATTAATATGCATGCTAATATGCCCATTTTATGGCTCAACAGTTTCGATTCACTGTAAAATCAATTATCCATCTGGTAAAGCTGTACTTTGCGCTGGTTGAGATGTGTATTAATTTTAGCAAACATACATGAGGCCCAGCACAATAATGATAAATAGCTCGATTAGGTGTGGTAAACACTGTTGCTCAGAGCGGGGCTCTAATGAGATTTCAGCACATAAGGAATTGTGGTTCCTTAAATAATGAGCCTTGTTGATTTTTGTATGCAAATTACCAAAAGGAAGGTTTCGCTGTCCTGCTTTCCAATTTCATTTAGATAAGACGGTGTTGTGATCGAGTGAGCGCGACCCCCTTTAACCGGCTCTCTGCTCCCACTGTCTCAGTCTTCCTAATTTTCTGTTTGTTCAACACTGATCTGCTTTAAACCCTAATAAGCTCATGACACCCACTTGCGGTGACTTGAGTCGACTTGAGCTGACATTGCACTGTTTGCACTATAAAGCCGAATGATATCATAGACTCCTAAGATGCTAGGGGGCGCCAGTCGCTGGCTCGAGGTCTCGAAGTGCGCTTGCATACACCGAATAGCCAATGAACGGACAAATTCGTCCTCCTTTGAGGTCAGTTTGTTGAAATCATAGGTTCATAACTCAACATTACTTACATTTTCCTCTTCATTTATCACAATAATGCGGAGCCCTGCTCTGGTGAGGGTCGGTTAGGGATTTGGCAGGGCTGGAAGAGGAGCTGGCTGAATATCAATAGCATATTTCATGCGGGCCCGGCAAGGATGCTTCATCAAGTCAAATTACGTGCAGGACGACCTCTCCTGCAGCTTCACCCATTAGCTGCCATTCGCATTCTGCACCAGGCATCAAACGATTTATTTGCTTCAGTTACTTTCAGCAGACGATCAATCTTACAGTAATTATCTCTTGTCACTGGAGCTGGGGTGGGGGGGCTGAGAAGCGGGTATTCTTGTCTGATTCTACGTTTCCTGTCCTCTTGACACACGTTAAATCTATAGAAAAACGTCAAGACAAGATCTTGCTGGTGTCGGGATGACGGCTCTGGTGTTTGACGGGTTCCAGCGCTCGTCTCTGTGATAGCACGCACGTGTCATATCCGTGAAGACTCTGAAGCGGGGCTCCCAGCAGAAATGGAGAGGAGTTTCAACTGGCATGGCAGTTGTAGAGCCGCTAGCAGAGCGTGGCGACGTTAACGCGAGCGCAGTGCCAGCATCGGAGCGTCAGTCCCAGTGGTCTCTCCGAGGAGCTCTTTCAATGGGCTGTTGCCTCTCCCTGTCTGCCTGTTCCAACATTATGATTTGGCATTTTGTTCTCTGAGTTTACAGTTATGCACTTGTTCCACGCCATCAAGCCCAGCAACTATGCTTAAAGCGTGAACACACATATTTACGAGTATCATTCTGAAACGACCATTTGTCTCTGAGGTCAGCATGATTGAGGCAATGTTTTATTGTCTGATTTAGTGTTTAGGTGAGATTTGGTTTAAGTTAGCATAGAGTTTGTATATTGATTTTGCACTAATAAAAGTGTTTTCAGTTAATAAATATACATTTTGTATAAAAATTATAAATATATAAAACTGTGTATAATAATATGGATTCAACTCAGACATATGTTCTTACTCAGTTATTTATAAAATATTATTGAAATAGTTCAAGTTCAAGTTCATTTTATTTGTATAGCACATTTACAACAGCCACTAGGCTGACCAAAGTACTATACAGAAGAGAAAAATATAAAAACATACACAGAAAGCAAACTAGATAAAAATATGAACAATCTGTTTAAAAAAAAAAATTACCGAATAACAGTAATCAGTACACTAAGGAAAACAAATAGGTTTTAAGCAGGGACTTAAAAACAGACAGAGAAGAGGCCATTCTAATTTCTAAAGGCAGGGTATTCCAAAGTCGTGGCCCTGCCACCGCAAATGCACGCTCCCCTCTACGCTTAAGTCTAGCGTGCGGAACTACCAACAAAGCCTGGTCACAAGATCTTAGGCTTCTAGATGGACTGTATAAATGAAGGAGTTCAGAGAGGTAGACAGGAGCTAGGTTATGTAAAGATTTATAAACAGAGTAGAATTTTGAAGTCTGTTCTCTGATGAACTGGCAACCAGGGTAGATATCTGAGAATTGGAGTAATGTGTTCATGTTTGCGACACTTCATAAGAAGTCTGGCTGCAGCGTTTTGGACTAGCTGAAGGCGTGCAATCTGACATTTGGATATACCGCAATATAAGGAATTGCAGTAATCTAGCCGAGATGTAACAAACGCATGAACAGCCATTTCTAGAGTTTGGGGAGTGAGGAAATCTCTGATTTTAGTAGGGTAGGCTTGGTTGATAGTGGATTGGGTTAGATGAGGGGGTATGTTTGTTTATTTTTTTTTGATGGTCGACAAGAACACCTAGGTTTCGCACCTGTAACGAACTAAAAAATGGACAAACTGTCCAAATAAGGGCATATATACTGAGATTTCTAATTAGAACCGAAAACAATTACTTCGGTCTTGTCTTCATTTAGGAAGAGGAAATTTTGGGTAATTTTGATAGTTTTGATTCTTGATTTTTAAATTTTGTTTATTATCATAAAATAGCTAGTTTTTATATATAAATATATATAGGTAATTCATACAATATTCATCCTCTCTCTAAATCTATAATTAAAGTTTTTAAGTAATTAAAAACTTACATATTAATTTAATTCATAATTGAAATTTTGATTCCTTTGTATCTTCACAAATCTGATTTTTTTATATTGCAAAACTTCCATCTTACTTCACTCTTTCAACATTAAACTGATTTGACATCGAGTGATGTTGTATTTCATTGTTAATATTTAGATTTTACAATATTTTTTATATAAATATAATTTTATATTTTTTTTATTTATTGAAATATAATGTACTATCCAATATAAAAAATTTGTACGTGTGGTTTGAGTTCTTTTATTGTACATATAAAAACATTGTTAATTTATCCTTGAAAAAATAAAAGTTTCTTTACACAAAAATACATGTGGACACATGGTTAGCGAACAAGACCCAGTCATTTAGGTGTTTTTTAAATTTGAATGAATTTTATTTCATAACAGATGTTCCTGAATCAACATGAAACCCCATTTATTTTCATAATAGACGTTCTTTTTAATATTTAGTTTTATTAATTTGTTCTAATTTTTGTGGTAATGTAGTGTTTGTATTGAGATTCTTTTGCTTGTGTTTTTGTAATTTTCTTTTTAAATTACAATCAAATCCCATTGGCTAAAATAAAGCCCCCGTCTACATTTTTTTAAGCTGCATTACAGAAGTAAAATGGGCTGAATTCAGTTTCATGCTGATTTTAAATAAGCACCCCAGTCAATTATCAGATTACAGCAATGATTGACAGTGTTAATGTATGAATAATTGTAAGCAGGAAATTGAGATGACACTTACTCAGCATGCCCATTCCCAGCATAAAGGCGTCCATGGTGTAGGGCAGACCTCTGGCTCTCCCCCGCGTTCCTGGAGGAAACATCACTTCCTTCGGCTGGGCCTTCTTACATTCTACCTGTGGATGGAGCACAAAAGATGTTGTTTCAGTGGTTAAGCTACTAGTAAGACTACTTATTGCATCAAGGAACTATCCGACTTTTACAAATGTCCTGCCCATAGGACATAAGAATAGTGTTGTTCATATTTGGCTTGTGTCACCTTGTAGACAAACTATCAGAGCTCTCATAAGGATAATATATCTCTTGTTAGAAAAATGAAAGGGACTAAAACAAACACTGTTCAGTCTGTGAAATCACAGTGTTTGTGCATCTCAGTTGGTAATGTACTGCATTAATTTTGCTGTAGGTTTTTGAGAGAGTGCTTTTGATGTTTACATGTTTGCAAAGGCATGCCGTGCACTGTTTCGGGCAAAAGAAGAATAAGTTCTTAAAAAAAAAAGTTGTTTTTATATTTATTATTTGTTTCCTCATCATTCCCCTACTGTCTTGCCACTTCAGTCTGGTCCTCATCATCGAAGCATTTCTACCCAGGGCACTTCCCCCTGATCATCCCCTGCACCCCCAACCAGCTCCCTGCAGCCTTCTACTGATAATTTTCCTGCTGTTTTGACTGACATTTTGCCTTCCTCCACAATGCACGGTTAAAAGTCTGTTCATGTCAGAACACACAGAGTGGGCGTCAAGAGTGACAGACCAACTGCAAACACGGCATTAAAATTAAGTACAGCTCCAGAATGAAGGATCCATGGGTTTGCGGTACTGACACGGTAAGAAATATCAACCCTAACATTGTGCACGGTGTCATGCGCACAATGTGTCAACAAAGCCTCAACCACCTGAGAGATGCAGCCGCTCTTTATTTAAGCCCAATGAAAGCACAGATGACCGGGAATGTAGTGTCTGACAGACTGATTACTGGTGCATGTATACACTCCATCGTGCACACGGCGCCTAGGGTAATTGTGTTGGTATATTGGTATGTGCGGATTATTGGGTTTTTGTGTTTGCACTATGAGGCTCTTGTAGGGCATAGTAGACAATCTGTCCTCACCATGTCAACCTCTATTTGTCCATTTATATTATAGATGGTTGCCTGCTCTTCTCTGGAGCTTCAGTTCGACTGGCTAATGGCAAATGCACAGTACAAGATAGAAGTTCAGCACCCTTTCATGTTTTAAATGTGATTTAAAACACTTGTATGAATGTTAAATGAACAGAATGATCTAAAACATGGGCTTTCAAACTGGTGTCCAGGAACCCTCAAGGAGTGCTGTATATATATTCATTTTATTATATTTTTGCTATTTAAACTAAGTGTAAATAGCAATTAGATGCTATTTACACTGTGAAAATAGCAATAGATTGTGTTTATGTCACACTAAGCAATGGATTCTATTTACACTAATTGCAAACAACAATGGATTCTATTTACACAAAGTGAAAATAGCAGTAATTTTTTAGCAATATGCTATTTACACTAAGTGAAAATAGCTATAGATTCTATTTACACCGTGTTAAAATAGTAGAATATTCTGTTATTTATACTACTTATTGCAAATAGTGGCAATTATCTGCACCTCAGTATTGTAGTACATTACAAAACATATAGTATGACGAGATGCGCATTAATATCGTGCCGATATTTATCATGCATCCCTGGTGTAAATTACAATTTTAATTCAAATTATTAAATGGACCCCACATTATTGGGACAATATAAGCCCTCCCTACACCTACCCTAACCCTACCTGATACTTTATTTTCTACTTATTGTTTTTTTCCTTCATTTGTAATGAAAATAAATGCCTTTCCGGTGTGATATAAGATTTGAAAAGGGAGAAAAAAAAAGTTCGGCAAAATGTCGGATTCGAACTCGGGTCAAAAATGACTACAGCACATGCTTTACCATCTACGCCACTGGAGCTGTTGTTGTGGTGTTGACTACCCCATCACACATTGGTGGGCGGAGTTAGTGTAAATAGCCTCTGCCGTTAGAGAATAGCGTGCATTATACAAATGAAACAACAACAACAGCAACAAAACAAACAATAAAAACCCCACACAAAATAAAAAAGAAATAAAATTGATCTAAATAAATAGAGTTTGGGATTAGTTAGAGAACAGAGTACATTATACAAATGAAAAAAAACAACAAACAAATAAACAAACAAAAAAAAAGAAATAAAACAAAATATAATTCACTGAATGTGTGCAAGGCTGTTGTAGATGAAGGTGTATGTTGAATATAATTGAATTAATGTGTGATATGATTTTGTGAATGTGTGCAAGGCTGTTGTAGATGAAGGTGTATGTTGCCTAAATTTACTTAATGAAGTAAACTAGAAAACTGCAAACAAAAAACAATTGAAACATGAAATTAACAGCAACTATCCCCTGTAGGTCCAAAGATTCCCCATGTTAAAATGCACCAAAGTGTACAGAAAGTGAAAGTGACATGCGTTACAGCCTGTTCCAAGTATGGTGACCCATAGATTGCTAATTTGTGCCCTTCATTTGTCCGTGATGGTACACTGCACTAAACACACAGCCTTAAAGTCTATAGTTATGCTGTGGCGCCCAGGGGAGCAGTGGGTGGTTTGCCAGTGGAGAGAGCGCTGTACATTCACTCCCCAGCACCGCACATTTTCCTGCCAGAGACTCGTGCGCGGTGACGCCCTGCCAAGATTGGCGAGTTCCGACGACACATTGAGCTTCACGACTTCCCCTATGTAGTGTATATGACTGTATCAATCAAAACATCAAACGTCCATAGCTACATTGCAGTCATAAAATTCTGAAAAAAGACTAAATCAGCAGCATACACATCTTCCAGACCATATGTGAAATCCAGACACATATGTGAAGTGAATAATCTTATGGTCCATTTTACCAGATACCTTCGAAAAACTTTAATAGCTTTTATAAATTAGTTATTCTAAATTGATTGATTCACATAGAGTTTGGTGTATGTATTAAAGTTTGTTGACGTTTGTGTTAAAGTATGTTGGAGTTGATATCCTCGAATTTCATCACCTAAAGATAAAGGAAATCCAGATATCTGTTAAAGATAACACCTCCATTCTCTCAAATGACCTTATATGTCAACAAATGCGCTAAAAGAAAGCTGTATTTTCACGCTTTGAGCAGGCTAACAAACTTTAGACATCGCAATGAAAATTAATGCATTGTATTTTATAAAATTGTGTATATTTTCCAAAAATGAAGCATTTGCAATCAGTATTCAGGTCCTCAGGACTTCTCCAAATACAACATGCCTTCATTAGGCGCTGGCACTAAAGAGAGAGCGTGTGTGTGTGTGCGAGTGTGATGCGTGTAATTATGTCAGTGTGTGGTTTCAGTGATGAGGCCTGCAATCTCTGTGTGTTGCTAATAGGCGAGGAAAGCCTGGCTTCCGATCTGACTGTCATCAATGGGCATTTAAGAGCCATGACTACGGCTTCACATTATTACTTAACTAATTAACCTCGTCATTTGAGGTAGGCCAATGATGAGCTCCCTTCCCTCGTTAATGAAACTACGAAGGCCCGTGGCTAATGACCTGAGAGCACAGGGCAGCTCCGTTATCACGCCTGCACAGGGGGAGAAAGACGAGGAGAGGACGAGAGGAGGAAAGGACAGAAGGGAGAACTTTTGATGAGTGGATGTCTGCACTTCTGGACTAAATCGGGGCAATGACTTTGAAACAAAGACCAACCGAAAACCTCAAAATGAAATGCAGCTCGCTTTGTGTGCGATATCAAGGCATCACGAACTTCTGTGTAAAAAAAATTGAAAAAAGTTGCCTAGTGCTGTTAATGTAGGAAATTTCCTGACTTTTTTTTTTTTAAGTGAAATGATAAAATTATTAAAATAACGCTTTAATAAAGTATTAAAAATAATTACAATTTAATTTTATACAAATATATTTAAAAACACATAGCCACAAAAAAATTAATATTAATAATAATAACAGTAATAATAATAATAATATAATACTCAACGGATAATCCACAGAAGTTTAAAAAATTCTATTTAAGTATTCAAATATTTTTATTTATATTAATATTTGAATGCATATGAATCAGAACTTTAGCTTTCTAGAGTGAACTAAATATAACTTTAGTTATGTTTCAGGGACTTTATCTTCTAATGGAAGGATGACACTAAAATTGACTTAATAAAATACAGTTTTAATGTAAATTTGTGTTCTTGCTTTTTATAAAAGCAACAAGCCACTTATAAGTGAGTCATGCTATACAGTAAATATAGTTAAGTTAGAAGTGGTTGCTGGGATGTCTATGCATGTTGTGCAAAGTCCTTTAGCCACATCTAAATTCATAAGAACGAACGTCTTGTAACTCACAACTTAATTATATAATGTTTAGAATTATTTATATAATTGATTTATTAATGAAGGCTAAGTGTTAGCAAACGTTTTATTTGTCCATTTAGCCCTGCCACCTGTCTAATGACCGCACTGCCACACGGAGCCCAACAGAGACTTCAAGGTGTTTGTGTGTGTGTGAATGCAATCAAAACCCCATAATATCTCACATCTACTGTTCACCCCAGAGAGGAGGTTAAGTGGAAATCCAGGGTGAAAAGGATGACAGCAGAGATGAGAACAGGGGGCGTCCACTCGCCTCGCTAATTGTCGGGAAATCATGAGCGGGAACACGGTACCGGTGGGCTGGAGCAAATGTGGCCATTAGTGTCTGTGTCCCTGGCAGAGTTGGTGTGAGCGGGCGAGAGGTGTGAGACAGGATCGATCAGCTCCAGAGAACACACACGCGGCTTATTAGCCGGCTGGTTAGGGCTAGATTAGATCCAATCTGCTAATCTGCTGCCCTGACCTTGTGACAAGAAATGTCACTCACACTAAAACTTCAGCCACCTGTTTTGACTTTGAAAAGGGGGTGATTTCACAAAAGGTACATTTCTCAAACACTCAGCATAGGCTGATGACTGCTGGGATACCAGACATACAAGCCAATCTTTCATAAATGTAGATCAGAAGCAACATGCAAAATTTATAGGAAGTGGTCTCAGAAAAAAAAAAAAGTTATTAATGACAAATCTATCTATCTATCTATCTATCTATCTATCTATCTATCTATCTATCTATCTATCTATCTATCTATCTATATCTATATCTATATATATCCTATATATTATCCTATATATACAGTGCCTTGCAAAAGTATTCATACCCCTTCATTTTTTTTCATGGTTTGTTATGTTGCTGCCTTATGATAAACTGTTTTAAATTATTATTTTTTCCACATCAATCTATACTCCATACACCATAATGGTAAAGTGGTAAACAGGTTTTTAACATATTCACAAATTTATGAAAGAAAAAAAAAAACTCAAACCATTTCATTGCATTGCATTGATGTTTGAAACAACCAGGACTCTTCCTAAAGCTGGCCTCCTGGCCAAACTGACCAATTGATGGAGAAGGCCTTTGGTTGGTGTGGTGACCAAGAACCTGGTGGTCACTGTAACTGAGCTCCATGATCATATGTGGAGAAAATGGCCTTCAGTGACCCAGCCCCATACTGGGCTTGAACCCAATCAAATATTTCCGGAGAAACCTAAAAATGTGCGTCTGCCCCCATCCAACCTGACAGAGCTTGAGAGGTGAAGAGGTGAGAAGAATAGCAGATAATTGCCAAATGATGAGCAAAGCTTGTCGGATCAAACAAAAAAAGACTTGAGGCTGTAAAGATGCTTCAGCTAAATATTTAGTTAAGGGTATGTATACTTACGCAATGTACTTATGCAAATATGTACATTGCAAGTATGTAAAAATACTTATGCAAATTATTTCAGTTTTTTTTTAATTTAAATTATTTTTGACAGCACTAATATACAGACAGACAGAAAGATTTTATTATTTTATTTTATATAAATTTTATTTATGTAAAAATACTTATGCAAATTATTTCAGTTTTTTTTTTTTTTTTTGACAGCACTAATATACAGACAGACAGATAGAGAGGTTTTATTTTATTTTATTCCTTTGTTGGCTGGAGCATTTATTATTTTCTTTGTTAGAGCATTGAGTAATCCAGGACTGATACTAGTGCCCTCATAAAAATAATAATTACAAAAACTAAATAATAATAAATAGAAAAGGCAATGTTCCTGATTGAGATAAATCCTGAAAATGAACTTCCTGCTATTTAAATGAAAATCAGAATTAGCATAATCATATTGCAATAATAGACCAGCATGTGTGGTAGACAGAGAATCAATAATCTGAAAATGTTCACTTTGAATAATCCACTGTGAAAAGAAAGAAAGAATAAAAAACCTCAAGAGAAGCTGCAAAACACAAGACCTTAAAGCAGATTTGCTTCTCTTTGAGCGAGAGTGAGAGAAAAAAGCGTTCTCCTCTGACAGGGAGGATAAAGAAGAATTGAATCAGAAAGCTGATTCATTGACTCCAACTTTTTTTTTTTTTTTTACTTTCAGAACTGCAGAACTGTAAAAAGCCAGGTCACCCGCCCACCTCACTCTTGAGAGTTTGGGATCACATAATGCCTGACATGAAAGGCACTTAACCAAACTCAATAAATAAATATGCATTCTAAACAGGGACACCTTCACGAGCCCTGCCGCATTGAGATTGTCACAATGATGGAGTTAGAATTCCCTGCGCCTGCTGTATATCTGAGGTGGGCTGCCTGAGGAATCAGTCTTATTTCTGCCCTCCGTACCACTCGAGATCGTTCATAAAGCCAGACAGAGAGGCAAATTGACTGGACCCCCCTCTTTCAGTCTTTCAGACATCTATTTTTCATCTCTGATATTGAGCTTGAAAAACACTTTTCATATCCTGACAGCAAATAAAGCAGGTCAAAAGAAGAGGCTTTTCAATGCTATAAGAACAACATTGTTTTCCTTTAATGTTTCCACACTGGACAGTAAATTAAGATGCAACATTAAGCAAATCACTTGTTAATGGCCACAAACAGCCATTTATTTTCATTTGGGAAAATTAGAAGTTCAAAACATGACTATTAGGGAAAAGAATCTGGACTCAGAAAAGTGTCCAAAAATTAGCAAACAAATTTTCCAGAGTAGCTTACAAAAGTTATTTTATTTTCACAACTGTCGGCCTCGTGTTCACCAAAATATGCATTGCATTCCAACATTTATTCCAGTAATGAAAGTTTCAATCTTTCCAGCAGTGCTTTTCAGCTCCATGACAAAAATAAATCAGATTTTACCTGAGTTTAAAGTATGCTGACTACATAAAGAACCAACCAACATGTGATCACTTACTAAACCATTATGGTGAGTTAAATTCTGTGTATCTTTACATAATAATCCATGAATACAAATTGTTAAAGATCAACATTTGCTCTTACAGTATGTAATAAAATTAATCTTTTTTAAACAGCATTTTAAAGATGTTCAATATCACTGTGCATATGTTCTTGTTTTTATGTTTGCTGGCCCTGTAAGGATGGGAATGTGCGATTTTAGCAGCATACGGTACGCACAGGGGAAGCTAACTCATATTTAAATTTAATGTGGAAGCAACTGTTCTCAAGTATGTGGATATATACACATTTCAAACCTCAAGCTGTCTTTAACAGGCCCAGTACACTGTGTGTGTGTGTCTGTGGTCTCACATCAAATATGGCATATTTAAATGTTATCACAGCTCTCTGAGTGAACTCCTGTTACATCACTGCGTGAGAGGTCACACTGTATGTAGCATTTTGTTTGTACAGTTCCCAGAGATAAAACAGATATGAGAGGAAAGGGGGAGAGAAAAAAGAAAACAACCCCCTGCTCTTTTGCCCAGAGGCACCAGAACTCTCGGCTTAACACTGAGGCATAATTCTTCGCAACTTGAATTAAATTACATTGGAGACTTGGGGCTCCCGTATATTATTGATACACTTACAGATATTCCATCTGACACAGAAATCTATATTCGCCAACAAAAAAGAAAGCTTGTCAGAGGCTATTTATGCCCCCCAAACTGAATGTCTGTTTCAACAACGTGTTACAGTGAGAACTCTGGTAAGCACATGCAGATAAAGAGAAAAAACTTAAAGACTCATAAACTTCACATTTAATAACGGCTTTGCTCTGGTGTAATTTAAAGAGTGAAATGCAACCTTACATAAACGCACCATTTTACCTCTGATTTTGTCCGCCCTTCTATTTAAGCCGCGAATGTGCTGAATCTCCTCCTTTCTTTGTTGTGACATTTCCAGATCTCAGAGAGCTCTCCGGAAACAGCCTGCTCCATTACAACTGGCTGAATTACTGTAATCTTTTCAAATATCACAATCCCCTTCCATTAGCCCAACCTACTCTTAAGATACTGTGGCAGGAGTGTGTAAATACATCTACAGTCACCGCACACAAAGCGACAATAAACATCTATTAGATAAAAAGGCCTAAACAGATCTGGGTGATTAGAGAGGGGACAAATAAACAGACACGTTGAAACTCGGTACGCCGCTGCTAAATGAAGCAGGCATGAAAGCACACCAACTCTGCACTGTCACTGCTGTTTACACCACATCTTGAAGATAGCTTCAGAGAGCCGCGAGCCTTCAGGCCAAAAAAAAAAAAAAAAGGGGCGGGAAAATAGGAGTCATTTTCTCCCATCCTGACTGACACATTTTACCTATTCTCTTCTCACAGCGGTAGATTATCTTCCAATGATAGCGCAGGCCGGGGCCTCAGCGTGGCAAGGCAGACACTAAATTGGCCTGCTGACACACTTGGCACTTATCATACATGCTAATGGCCCAGCTCGCTATGGGTAGCCGGCAATCCTGGCTGGGCAGCCGGGGCACACTGAGAGAGGAAGGGTGGGAACAGTAACAGAAATGAGAGCGACAACCTCCACACTGCCCACAGGAGGCAAGGGCACTGCCAGGGAGGACATGAGCACAGAATTCTCATCATTTTGCCGCAGGCACGCATGGGTCTGGTGTGGCATTGCTCTTTACGTGTTAAGACCAAGGAGTGTATTGACTGAGTACTTGATTGCTTAATAACGGGCGGCTAAAGGAAAAGATGTGTTCCTGATTATGATGTGATGAGATATGACTTATGCAGTCCATTAGGGTTGGGTGATGTCTAAAAAAATCGGCATCGGACGTATACAGTGGGGTATGGGGTGGGGGATCAACATCGTGATGTCTATCAGCCATAGGCGATGGACGATGACATCGTCTATCGGCCCAACTCTACAGTCCATACTGTTCCAAGGTTGGAGAGGTGATGATTCCCAGAGGAAGAGAGTGAGGCAGTGACAGAGAATCAAAAAGAGAGTGGGAGATAACATGTGCAGTCATATGTCCATGAGAAGTCCCAGAGAGAGGGTTTACATGGGGTCAGGATACAGTCACTTCTTCCATTGTGTCAAACAGCCAGCAGGCTATAAATAACACTTCCTGGGCCGGGACCTAAAATTAGCCAGCTATTGAACGCTCCCTCACTCAGCTGTGGGTCACAATGGTCCAACATCCCACTAGTCGATTAGTGAGACTGGGTACTTATTTATTTTTAGTTTTAAGGGTTTTAAATGGGAGTGCTTTAATTAGCATATTATACGTTAGCTGTTAGCATTTGGCACAGTAAAGGTCATTCCCACTATGCAGTGCACTTTCACATCCCTATATATATATATATATATATATATATATATATATATATATATCTGTATGTAATATATATATATATATACACACACACAGTTTCTATTTTTTTTTTTTTTTACATTTAATAATTGAAAAAAAAAAAAAGATTGATTTCCATCTATAAAAATAAGTATATGATATAAACTCATGTTAGTATTACAATTCTGTGAAGTTTGAAGTTGAAAAGTTGCCACATGACAGGAATGACCCATAATGACCCCTATAACTACAGTAGAAACTATGGTCACAAAACTTTCCTTTCAGCTCCGGTGCCTCTTCTGAAGGCATTTTCCAATGGACAAACTGCAGGGACAGTGCTGAAGTCATCCTGGCGCTTTATAGCTTTCCAGGTGATTTCAACCACTTATCCAACACAGTCGGCTCACGTTCACACAGTATTCCTTCATGACAGACAGCACGGGGGGGATAAAAGTCTCTGGAATGCCTGAAAAAATAGAGAATATTTGAAATGGGACTTCAGAAATAAGCTCCCACACAGACGTAACAGGATATTATGACTCTGATTGTGCTGTTCGAAAGGGATGGAAAATAGTCAAAACAACCATTAGGGTCTGTCTATTAATAGTGATTGCCAAACATATTTGCTCAGTCTGGAACTAGTCGCGCTGTGCTTTAGTTTAATTGTTTTCATTGATAAAATAATCAAGCGATAATATGTGTTCAGCGCACTAAATTATTTACTTTTGAAGTGGAATTACATTTCAAATGAATCTCTAAAGAGTTCACTTCAAGGTAATCTCGATCCATCAGAACCTCTTCGTGTGGGATCTAACCTGCCTGCTGGATGTTACGTTCCTCTCTCCAAGCCTGTGGATCAAGGAAATGTCTTCTGAATGTTTAATGTCTGGCTGCATTTCCAGGCCAGATATTAAATGAGCTGATCAGGAAGCCTGGGGTCTGTTGAGACCTCCACCGGTCCAGGTTTCCAGATCCTGGAACCATTTAGGGTCATTTATGGATATCCAGGGCCCTGGCAGCTCAAGAGTGGCCTTACTGGGTCAACAGAGCCTCTCTATAAACAGCTACTGAGCCTGGCTCACTCTCTGCTCCACAGCCTGGGGTCGAGGGTCACAGATGGTGCCTCTGAAGATGGCGGCTCACCAAGCAGGCAGTCGACGTACAAAGCTGGCATTTCCACAAGCAGAGGGAGATCATTACGGCTGCTGTACAAAATATTCATGATAATAACAATATCACCATGGTCGAATTAGCAAGTCAAATATGCACACAGGCCTGCTAGCAGACGAGGCTTCAGAGACCACTTTGATCTTGTTGGCAAAAGCAACTTGATGATGGCAATTGAAATCAGTAAGAAGAGGAAAAGAGAGCAAAAGGAAGGACTGGTTTCTGCCCAACACGCCTTGACCTTTTCCTTGATTTTTAAGCCTTGCATTCCCTGCGCATCATCTGAGAAATGATCTGAACTGAGAGACCATGACAAAGCTGTCATTTTAAGTAAATGCTTTCCCTTCGCCACATTTATCTTCTTCTTAAACCTTCATGACTGATATTAGCTATGCAAGTAATTCTCCAATGGCCCAATTTAAGCCAGCCAGTTGATCAACAGCGAGGTTCCTGCTATGAGACGCTGGGGGAAACGTGTTAAAAGAAGAAAAGAAATTCAGGCTTTCTCTAGACGCTCACTGAATAATGAGAACATTTGATGCAATATCATATAAAAATCAATGGAGAGACAGGAGAGGCTGGTCTCACTGTGTTGTCATGTTTAGAATGGAATACTGGGATACAGTGCGTCATCAGCAAGGTTGGAAAAGCTATTTGGAAACTGCAGTTGAAATTACTACTTACTATAGTAGTTTAAACTGTAGACAAGCAATTCTGAAATATAAAAAAAAAAATTTAATCTCTCAAACAGGGTCATATCAATAAAAATGAGCATAAACAACTACCATAAACACACTATTTAAAATATAATAAGTTTCATTTTATTCACAAACAATTCACTCTTAAGTGATTAGTTTCAGTGAATCAAAACAAGTAGCCTGATTACAAAAACAAGTGATTCTTATGAGTCTGTTCTTTAAATATACACAGTAAAAACAGTTACTGTTTTGAATTTGTCTAAATCAATGTCCTGAGTAATTTTTCAGCAGTAAAGAAATATTTTTTTCACATATAATAAGCAAAAGGGACACATAACTGAAATTTACCCAAATTAATTAAAATCAAATTAAATCAAGAATTGATAGATAGACAAACAAACAAACAAACACAAAACAAACTGTTTTGGTAACAACTGAGCTACTGTCATTCTAATAAATCAATGTAGCTACATTTGGCTAGTTAACTCCCCAACGCTGATCATCAACGCCACAAATCAGTACTGAGCTCGATCTCATGGAAAACTCCTGGAGGCTCATGGTTCTCAGTGATTTGTAAGTATAAGTAACTGAACTTAACTGACAGCGCTGACCTTCATTAAAAATCCTGCTAACTGGCTGTCATGTAGAATGACACCGGGGTTGTCCTCAATTCGTGATTCGTCGCGAGCACTACGAGCTGCATCTGTGGCTCGCCTGCAGAAGCCTCAAGGTCAGGAACCGTGTCCCTCTGCTGTCTTTCATTCTCAAAAGCTTGGCAAGACATGGAGAAATCTAATACGGACCGTAGCAGCAAACATAAAATCGCAGGACAGGGTATCAGGTGCCAACATGCAAGAAGCACCCAGGCTTTGATTTTTAAATCTTCTTTCAATCTTTTGCACCACACACTTTTAACAAGCCCCCAGAATGACTGCCAGATCCTTTCCCAGTCTTCCCTGGATGAGGGAATTGCAACGGGGGAAGAGAGACAGGCCTTTACTCCAAGCCTGGCAGACAGGGATCCAAGACACAATTTCATGGTTTGTGGCCGGTGCACACCAGTGACTCCTCATCCCCTTGAAAGCAGGCTGGTCGGGGATAGGGATGACACCCCCCGCCCACGCGCACACGCACCCGGCAGCCCTGTCACCCTCACTGTACGCTGCCCATTATAAGCACCCATTCTGCTTCCAGCATCAAATATTAATCCCGGCCCCCGAATTGAAAAATTGCAAAGAGGTGAAAGCAACTCACCATTTTATTATTGATTTCGTGAAAATGAATCTCGCAGACCTTTTCCACCACATCCTCGTTCTCGAAAGTTACAAAGCCGAATCCTGTGAAGAGGGATAGGATGGGAGAGAGAAAACAAGGGAAGAAAGGAAGGGAGGGAGGACAGCTCATGATTGAAGTGAACCAACACAGAAGCAGTTAAATGAACAGGAAAAAAGCAACAAATATCTGTTGATTGCTATTATCGTATGGAGAAGGCATAAATGAGCCATTGAGTCGTGCAGCAATCTTCGTTTTATCTGGTCCTAATGCCATGCAAATTATGTATCTAGTGCAGAGCAGGAACTCTTTTGCTGTTAAAATGATGAAGTCCTGGGCACTATTAAAATAGCTTTGAGTCTGCTCCTCAGAGATGGAGGAAGCTCAAAGCTGTTTTAATGGGATTTGTAGAGCCAGCCATCATATGAATTCCATTACCAAATATTTGATGTTTCTTTGCGAGTTTTTCAATACGTGACACGCTATTTTTCCTCATTCTTAAGTGCCTCTACTGAGGATCCATTTTAACCTCACAGAGCACAACAGAGCCACACCATCCATGAGGAACGGGGAAAATCCAGTGATTAAAAAAATGCACAGACCCACTGAGAATGAGTCTCAAACTAGATATCAACGAATACTGATAATTTGTCACACACAATGACGCATGCACATATAAACATGACTAGGGGGCAAGGAAAGATCTGAAACATGAAGGGACACATTATAAGCTCTAAACAGCTTCGATCATGAATGTTAATCAAGTGACATACTGTACCCTTGCTATTTTCAACTTAAATTTAAATTTAATGAAATGTCATGTGGTGTAAACATTAAATAAAAAGAAAAAAAAATCCTTACAACTTTAATACATTTGGGTGTATATATAAGCAGTTTTGATACAATATTTGCAATGTTGCTAATACTAATAAAATAGTACAAAAATAATTTGTAATAATGTTACTAATAATATATTAAAAGTCTATTTAATACAGAAATGAAAAACATGCTCATCATAGCAAGCATGCACCTCATCATACAAAAGGTGTAGGCAAGTAATTTTATACATGTATGAATAATGAAATAGATATAACAAAACATTTGCAACTAATTACAAGATACTTTTTTTCACACCATGGCCAAACAAAACTATTAAAATGGGGGGAAATATATATTTTTTCCCCTATAATTAAAGCAAACTTTGAAATTTCTAAAAGTTGCTTCCTCATACAACCACACTCGCACACTTAATGTGCTGTGGTTTACAAGCCTTCAAGTAACAAAAACAAAAAGAACAAAAATAGAGCACTTGCCCTGCTGCTTTTAGACAAGGCTTTTGGCTTTTAAGAAAGTGAGAGATAAATCCTGGGGTCAACAGGTCAAAGAGGTTGACAGCAAGTCCAAAACAGGAAGCCATGGAGCCCCTCTCAACACCAGCCGTGATAAGAGGAGATGAAGAGGCGGGAGGGATGATAAGAGGGCACGGGATAAACAAGCGGTGGCCTCTGGTCCAGTGCCGTGTGAACTCTCAGTGATTATACGTACAGTTTGTTTTGTTTGGGGAAGAAAACACTGGCTGAATTATCTGCTCCCTGACTCCATGACACAGTAGAATCCACTCCTCGCCCTGCTGGGGTAAACACAGAGGTGGATGGCGTGTTGTTAAGAATCGACAGAACGCCGTGGCTGGGCTGACTGATGGGGTATTAGCTACGCTGGAACCGCATGAGGGCTTTGTATTGGGGCATGAGGTAATTAAGGGCAATTATTGTATGTACAGGCTGTAGGGGTGATCTACGGTCATTGCCACACTGTCATCTTCTCCAGAGTTGGAAGACGGCCAGCAGCCCCTCATCGACCCTTCAGCCTGGGCTTAGGCGGCCTCGAGGGTTGACATCATTGACAGGAAGTGAGTTATAGGAGCAGCCGCCCCATGGGAGGATGCTGGAACAGGATTCACAGCCAATTACCTAGTGACCTCTTCGCTCGCAATGGCTTCCTGTACAAGCCTATTAGAGCTTCCTGTGACTGATCAGACCTGATGATTCGCTGCAGGCTGGACCAGGTCCTCCCATTGCTCCACTCCCCTGACTGCTCTGCTCCACCTTTCCTAGCACAGATCTGGGGGTGAATGAATGTAGCTGGTTGTACTGTAGAAGTCACTTTTTTTCTTTACTTCTTTTGATAGATGAGCTAGTCGACCCAGAGCCATATTCCTATCATCAAATACTTTCAAGTAGGCCCCCAGTGTCAGCTAATCAGAAAAAAATTGAATGGTCTGAAATGAATTCAACTGAATTGTATACTTCTATAATTCCAATCCTAAATTTCAACTTAATTTAAATTGAGTTAACACAGAATTGCAATAGAGTGATAGATAAAATGACAGAACGACAGAATAATATACGTAAATGGATAGATAGACAGACAAGCTTTCAATTGAATTCAACTGAAACCCATGAATCAAAAAGAGTCTATTTATAGATTCTGAATTTTGCACAAGCCAGATTAGTCACAGGGCTTGATTACTGCTGCCTGGTGTCCTCTGTTCATTTACAGTACCTTTGTTCTTTGTTAAAAAGGACCCAGCAGGATTCATATAAAGCTAAGTTCTGTACAGTCAGGGCAACAATAACCCCATGCAAACAATGAGACTGAAATGAAACATTTAAAAGGTGGCATTTGCCAAGCTTTTCTGCATGCAGGCGTTGCATGCTAAGCGCAGACTAACTCTTTAAAAAGCGGCCCCGCACATGGAGGAAACATCCCTGGTGATTTCAGCCCAGAGACATTTACATGTGTCTGCAGGCCCCAGGCTGATGGGGCTGCCTTTGAAATCATGAGAGGCAGTTAGTTTTCCATCTCGGGCCTCTGCGCCCTTATCAGCCGCACAGCGACCAGTTCTGACAACCAACAAATCAGCTGTCAGGAGCAATTTCTCAGCAGCCGGGAGGGAGCTGGCACGCATTGGGTGGTTCGGGAGGCCTGACGGCTACAGAGAGGAGGGGGAGCGGGTTACAGTACCTGCACCCCAGCAGGAAGCACCAGAAACTGACATTTCCCTGCCAATTGACAAATCTACTATCAATCCCAAAATTCTCACTCCTCAAAAGTGAACAAATGAATATAGAAGACACTAGGGTAAGATTTAACAGTGGTGGGGTCTGAATTTGTTTTATTTACAGCTTCAATTTTTTTTTAAAGTGTTGCAAAACTATTCTTATTTTTAAAAGTGGGGTTAATCAAGATTGGTATATATTAAAATGACAATTGCATTTTGTAAAATAAATAAATCAATGATGATGAGTAACAAAACAAATGTGTGACAAATTTTCTAGTGTCCATGTTTTCTACAGTGTTTCATCCAACCCCACAAAACTGCAAGTTAGATCACCCCAGTAGTGGGGTAATATGTGCCAGCAGTACTCTCTAACTTTCACAATTTAGGGATAAGTTCAAAACAAAAAAAGAGAAAAAAGCAACAAATAACTGTTGATCATATAACTGCATTAAGTGTAGCAGGTAAGAACAGGTAATGATCCCACACGCCGCCTCTGTCAGAGTTCAGGGCGCTATCGGCAGGTTGAGCTCTCGACTGAGCACTGGAAACAGCAGCAAATCAAAAACCTTGAGCACTCCTAATGACAAGACCGACGCTTCTAACAGGATCTCGTAATGAAGGAGTGCCGATACCGAGGGCCCTTCTCCGCATCCTCTGCAAAGTCAAGCGAAGGAGAGGACGGGAACAATGCAAAACAACAGCTGCCTCTGCGCTGGCAGAGGAGACGTCACATTTTTCCGCCTCAAACACCCCAAGGCATTATCTCGCTCAGTTAGTGACTTAACCACTCTGAACAGGCCATTTCCTTACATTGGAAACCACTTCTGCCTTACAGCCCACCTACACCAACGCAGCGCTCCTACAACATGACACACACATCTGCGGCATGCTTGAGAAAGAGAAAAAAAAAGAAACGCATCTATTTTTTTCGCTTAACTTGTCTTGAGATCCCTCAATGACAACACATGGATTTCCAATCTTGGGGAGGATAATAAGTGTTAGTGGCTATTACGGAGGCGTCTGGCTGCCATCTCACACTTATTAGCCAGAGCGAAGCAGGCCGGGTCTCAACAGACACCCAGACATTCACAGCCTCTTACAAAACAAAGAGCCATTGCCACACTGAATGCCAGTCCCCCTCGGAGCCCAGCACAAATAAAATTAAAATGCTAAATCAATGAGCCTTCCTCTGACCTTTGCTTAAAAAGCCGAGGGTGCCTGGAGCAGTTCGGTGTATTTAAAGGGAAGAGGTACACAACCGAATCAGATATTATCACGGCCACCTCGTATCCTATCCAGAGACCAGAGATGGTAAATAGATTGCGTGTTGCATATTAAATGGTGGGGGAAATAGCATGCCTACAGACGTTCTCATGAATGCACAGACACACTTGCATGCACGCGCACGCAAAATGGCACGGATAGCATACCACCTGAATCTGTGATTCGTACGATGGTATGCGAGATCAGATGCTGAATAATATATGACCAAAAGATGAGTTCAGGATGGGCAATGCTAAAACAAGCACAACACTTAGTATAAACAAAAAGTCCTGTGTGAGTGAGTCCTGTGACTCTCACATGGATGCAAATTCTATTCCGGCTCTACTCCCTAATTTCTTGTATGTATTTTTTTTTTTTTTTTTTGTACGACTCTGATGCTCACTTTTTTTTTTTTTGTCATCTCATTACGATCCGGGTTTCAATGCATTTTTACCATTACATTTTTGTTTGATTGACAGTTATCGGTTATTACTGGGGGAAAAAATAAAAAACTAATCGCGATTAATCGCATCCAAAATAAACGTTTTTGTTTACATAATATATGAGTGTGTACTGTGTATATTTATTATGTATATATAAAAAAACATATATGTATATATTTAAGAAATATATGTTATGTTTATATATTAAAATGGATGATACTGAAAGGAATTTACTTTATTTTATTTTATGAATCTTGGAATAATGACAACTGACATATATACTATGGCCATTATAATTATGTTAAAGGCAGGCATATCCTTCATTTTAAGTCACTGCTGCACAGAAGCCACCAATAAATGAAAATAATACACGACCCAAAATAAAATCTGTTTCACAGTTTCAGCTACATTTAGTTTCCTCACACCAGAAAGAAAGGAAACTTATGACACAGCTGCACAGCATGCTTTCTGCACCTCACCCTGTAATAAATGCTAAGCTGCTTTTTAAACACTGTTTGCAGATTCTGAGGCATAAAGACCAGGCCAGTGACATCAGCAGCTCCGTCTGTTACGGGTGGGTGGCTGCCACAGTAGGAAAGTGACAGCGCAACATTCTGCTACATAAGTTAGCATATGTCTGGGTGTGTGTGTCTGCATGCATATGTCTCTTTGTTCATGCTTTGAGAGAGTGCATGAAAAAGCTTTTTTTTGCTTGTTTGTTTGGGTGCTTTTCCCAATATGCTCTTGCTATCAAACTCTGCCCTGGAAGCGAAAAAGGAAAAAGAATTGTGATGTGCCCAGACAACAAGTTACAGCAATAAAATCAAAGCGAATGTCAATTAATTTCTCCCCACTCTGATAAATGGGGGCCCTTTCTCATCTATTAATAATGAGAGCAGAAAGCACCACAAGAACATCTGTCAATGAGTTTCATTTTTTCTCCCGGCAGACAGTTGGCTGTCCCCCACACTCACATGTGCTGGGAGTAGCTCAATTCTTCGGCCTGAAGACACCCATGGGGAGTGGAGAGAATGATCCTTAGGAGTCAATAAATAGATTGGCATGCATCGATGGGAGTTTGCGGCCTTATTTACACATCCGCTTAATCAAAAAGAAGACGGGCAGGGAGAAAAATAGCCTCTCGGTAAGCTCTCTGGAACTTGGAACTCTTGTAAACTAAATGAGACTAGACAGCGTAATCGATTGTAGCTCCAGCAACCCCACTACATTATAATGACTTGGGAGAGACGCATGGCTTTCGGAGAGGACCTAAAAGAGAATTTTGGGGGAAAAGAGAGAAGTGTATAAAACTAAAACTTCTTGAAGCTGAGCACTACTGCTGACGCTTTATTAATCTTTTACTCCAGTCGAGTGTGTGTGAGGAGCGGTGGTAGATAGATCTCAAGGGTGCAGAGATAAACTAAGCCACAATACTAGGGAACTAGCGGGGCAAATTAATGCCCCTGCCACTGGCATGTTAAGGAACAAGTTCTATTAGCACGAGTGAATAAACACGCAGGCCTTTAATGTGTACTGTATAATAGGCTTGCCACAATAGACGGTCTGACGGTAATACCGGTGTTAAGGGATTTTGGATTTTGAAAAGCCTGTTGACTTTTGCCGTTTATCTAAGGTGATTTGTTTCTTATTTAATTGGTTCATCATTGTTTGCTGATTTTTACTTTATTTAAACTCTGCGTCATTTATTTATTTTATTAATACGGTGATACCGGTATTACCAATGTTGTCACACATCGATTAACTGGAGGGAAAATTTCCTCATCATCACAACCCTAATGTATAACAGTGATTCCCAACCTGTACACTGGGGGGACTTCAGCAGTTTTAAGCGGGAAAAAATAAGGTTTTTCTTTGTTACACCTATAAAACAGAAATGACAACTTACGAAGAAAAATCTTAAAATTAAAAAAAAAAAAAAAAAAAAAAAAATATATATATTTATATATATATATATATATATATATATATATATATATATATATATGTATAATATATATATATATATATATATATATATATATATATATATATATATATTTTTTTATTTAAACAAGATATTTATATTAACATAATATTTATATTAACATAAAAAATACATGTCAAGGTATAAAAAATGTATAGCTTAACACATTCAGTTGTTTTAATAAAACTAAATAATATGCATTAGTTTTAGCAATTAGCATATGTTCAAAAATGTATTTGGACATTGAAGCTGCAAATAAAATTGTATGAATGTTTTTGCATTTTATAAATTGCAAAGACCAAGTGGAACTGGTTTTAAATAAAGAAGGGTCCACTTTCTGAGCAAACATTTAACAAGAACATAAGTTTCTTAAGTTTTAATTGATAAAACAATAAATGTACAGTTCAAAATTAAGGAACACATTACTGCTTTGGTTTCAAAGAAGAATTTCAGCCTTCCTGATGGGGCTGTGGGGTACATACAGTAAGACAAAATGGTTGGAAAACACTGATGTAACAAGATGAGTTTGCCATCACATCTAGGGAAACTGTGGGAAAGATATGGGGAGTGATCCCATGATAGGGTGCCCTATCTTTGGCCTTAAAAAAACAAAAAAACATTAAGGTCACTGCCGTACCCTCACAACTGGCACTGAAGATTAATGTCAACATTAGGATCTCCAAAAGCCACCTAACTAAAATACCAGCCACTTCAGAAGCAGCCATTCCTCCCTAATGGCTAATGATCTGAGTCCTTCCTCCCTCATTACAGAAGACGGATGAATGGAGAGGTGCGATATGTGCACAGTCAGCAGGGTACATCTACACCAAATGTGGAGCACAGCTCAGAGAGAGAGAGAGAGGGGGGGAGAGGGAGTGAGACTGGCTTTTTTATGAACCCAAACCTTTCATTCAATTATTTCTATTGAATCAAGTGAGTAAAATCGTATATCACAAGTTAAAAGTAAATGATAACCGACCAACTCAAAACCAAGTTGGAACTTAACTTTTTATGTGCAAGTGCCTTTATGACCCCTGTATCTTCTAAAGGAGCACTATAAATCCACAGTCTTTCATCTCAGCAAATGTATCACCACCAAAATCTGTGCAGAGACCCAAGACATCTTCCCTAGGAAAAGACTGAAAACCAAAGACCTTTTTAATATCTCAAAAAGCAACACTGACATATGAGTTTGATAGCTAATTTTAGTATTAAAAACAATTCAACTTGATAAGCTTCAACCGTTCTTGATAAATGGTTACATTACTTAAATTTGGGATCTGATGAAAGATAGAATAAATGAAAGAGTGATAGATAAAATGATAGAACAACAGACAGATAGACGGGTAATGTTACAACTGATTCAGCTTTATCAATTCAATAAAAACCTGTTAGAGATGAAAACATAATAAATGTCTACAAACAATAAGATCAAAAGGTAAATAAAAGGATGACGGAAAAGGGCCAAGGGAATAAAGTACACAGCTTGTACAGCTTCTTTGCAATTACCAGAAAATATAGTGTTATAAGGATGTAAGATATTAACAATGTTAGAATTTAATGTGAATATTACTTGAAATATCGCTCTGAACTCCTACATATCGCGTACCATCTGGTCTTTCACTCGACTCTGCCTGAGGAGTTGAGTCATTACAATTCAACATATTGCTATCTTTGACAATTTTTTCTGTGACTAATATAAATGAAACTAACTGCCATTTCAGACCTAGTTACGTTTGATTGTGCTGTGGACACTTACACAAATAATTATTTAGATTAAGCGCAAACTGATTGTCAACGCACCAAATGGCATAACAAAACAGGAAGTAAAAAACAAACAAATAAATAAGTAAAAAAAAAAAAAAACGAAACCAAAAAAATCTATTCCCTCGCAAACGATTGAGCCATCTTTTCACAATCATCCTCCAACATTTATCCCATTCTCATCTTTAACTATGCGAATTAGGCTTTCATTGTGTTTGAGGCGGTTCGACTGGCTCTGACAGGGCCGGTAATGAAGAGCCATATGGGACGGCGCTTTGAGCTCGATGCTTTCTGACAGTTCTTTCTTTCATAATCCATAAACTCCACGCAGTCTGCTGCCTTTTTCACAGGCGCTGGAGCAACAAGTCCAATTTCACCCCTCTCCCCTGCAAACAGGCTAATGTGATTACACTTGCATCAAAACAATTTGAGCCTTAATTACAGCAGACACATCAAGGCGAGGGCCATGATAGGAATTTCTCAAAGGAAGCAATTGGCATGACGAATTAAGGAGAGAGATTTAAAAAAAAAAAAACCTATTTGATAATGCGGCGTTTGTTGCCGTAAATGCCAGTGGTTGGAGTTGGCGCCAGGCTCCGGTGTTTACCCTTCAGAGTGAAATAAAATTGATCCATCTCACCGGAAAATGATTGCATCAGGGTGCCTAATTATACTCTCTACTACAGGTGGTCTTTGTGTCGATATCGAGCGCTATTGAGGTTTCTCTCTGGGTCATCGTGTGCGCCACAGAGATTCAGTAACATCCGTTAATCCCAAGGTTTAAATCGGGATTGATACGAACAAAAGTAAACACGTGTCTGTTCTCAGGTGTGCATGGTCAAAGGTTAGGCTTTGGGCTCTTGGAGCAGTCGTGTAGGAGTCTGTCCGTCTCAACAGAGCTAGAGAGAAAGCACTCTTCCCTTATCTGCCGTTGAAAAATGCATTCAGCACATTTCACCTTATCTATCTCCTGCCTCACACGGGCCTCCGGATCTCAATCATTTTGACTAATTAGCCATTCCAAACTCTCTCCCAAACAAGCGCCAACTCCGTAACAATGAAACCGATGGATCTCATTACCGCACTCCTCTATTGGGTATTTAGAGTCATGGCACTAAAAGTCATTGTCCTTGAGCTGGGCACCTGAGTGAACGCTGCATCAGGATATTACATGGAGAGAAGAGATACAGGAGTGAAGGTGAAAGAGAGAACAGAGAGAAGCTGATGAGCAATAAAGGTTGTTGACTGCTCTGAAGAGATATGCTGCTGATGGTTAAATTGTCCCTGACACAAAATGGCACCTTGACCCCCCCCCCACCCAAAAAAAAAAAATATTCATTATAAGTACAAATATGCATTACATTTCTACAATCTATGTACTGTATTTTTCTGTTATTTTCGGTAGCTACTGAGACTGTAAAAGAAAAATACATCACGCCTGAGTCTGTCAATAGGACGTTAACAGAGGTCAGAGATGCTGAAGACGAGCGCAAAGAGGAGAAAATACTGTAGCAGGCAGAGAACAAGCTCACTGTTCACGATGGTCAAAATATAAGAAGAAAATATAAATACTGAATTGGGGGTATGGGGTTATATTAATATATCACTGAAGGGAACTGTCTTGAGAAAGGTTTTGGTGGCAATGGCATTTTCTTCTCCTCTTACCTCCATATAAAGCACAGCTCTGCTTTGTTTACAGCGCTATCCAAGGAAATGCTATATCGTGGCTGGTTCAAAAGTGCCATCTGCTGTCAGAGAGTGAATTTGCGTCTAATTCAGACCTGCTGTTTTTGTTTCATGCAGGTATGTTTTATGTGGCAAAAACAACTGTTTGTGCAACGTGTGTAGCATCTTTGTTTGGATCAAGATTAAAATGCAGAGGTTGCCTCTAATTTCAAATGGCTACAGATATTTTTGTTTAAAGCTAATTTGTTTTTTATAAATCAAATCCAATCAAGCCAATCAGAATAAATCAGAATCAGCAAATTTGCTGGGATCTTGGGCTTAAAAAGGTTGGTGACCACTGCTTTATGGGGACATTCCATAGATGTAATGGTTTTTATACTGTACAAACTGTATTTACTATTCTGTCTATTTCTATTTTCTATTCCTACACTAATCCTACACCTAAACCTACAGTACACCTCACAGGAAACGTTCTGCTTTACTTTTTCAAAAAACTTTATTCTGTATGACTTACAGTATAAGCTTGTTTCCTCATGGGGACCAAAAATGTCCCCACAAGGACAAGGATTTTTTGGACTTTTTGTCCCCATAACATAGGGTTTTACTAGGACCACACACACACACACACACACACACACGCTTGTGCATAAACAAAACCTAAAAAATATATTCACACTAAATACCATTTTTAAAAAAATTGTGTGAATATACATATATAAAAAACTAATATATTCATATAAAACTTATTTTTCATCTTATAACATTAGAGAGAGAGAGAGAGAGAGAGAGAGAGAGAGAGAGAGAGAGAGAGAGAGAGAGAGAGAGAGAATATAACCCTCACCAAACTAGTTGACCGCTGAACAGCTAACCGATTAGCCAACCATTGTGATCTATCTCTACCTAAAAACATTTAAATTAGAATAGCAGAAATATTGATTTTTCTGGATGAGCCCTGACTCCTCCAGGTTGTATTATTACAGCACTGGACATCACATACACAATATCTCAACTTATTTGCATATGTGTGTCACTGTGAACACATCAGCATCTGTGAGGATGTGAGTTCAGTCGGGCTCTGCTGACTTCCGCACCCCCTACTTTGTGTGTGTGTGTGTGTGTGTGTGTGTGTGTGTGTGTGTGTGTGTGTGTGTGTGTGTGTGTGTGTGTGTGTGTGTGTGTGTGTGTGTGTGTGTGTGTGTGTGTGTGTGTGTGTGTGTTCAGGAGTCTATTTTGTCCAAGCCAGTGTATGTAGGTCACCTAGCAGCACTGGGCCATCAATTTCTCTGTCCTACTTAAAAAGACACACACTGGAGAAACTGGGAATTTTTCACTTTAAGACTACATACAGTACCCATTGCTTTTCAACCTGCATCTGGCTAGTTTGAGAAAGACTCTCCAAAACAGAAAACAAAATGTGAATTCGGAACATCATAAAAAAATGGAAATGAAACAATAATAGTCTGCACACACATACACACACACACACGCAAAACATGAATAGTTTAGATAAGAGAGGCCACGCATACACAAATCCAATTTAGAGCATTGGCACAACGAAAAGAGCAAGAAAACAAGGCAGCCTCTGATGTTATCGACAGGGAACCCCTTAAAAATGAGTTTTTCCCGGTTCTGGTTAGTTGAAAGTTCTGTTTCAATAGATCACAAAGCTTGTGAGCTTACATCTGGCAGAACTGATATAGTCCAGTTCTTAGGAAAGGGAACATTAAAGAAGTGCCGAAAATACTCTCCGAAAGACTTCACCGCTGTCAACAAACCGAGCCGTGAGGACTCCGCTCCAGCAGTGTAAAATTTAAATCTTTTCTCTGGGGTCGTGCCTACATGCTTTATCCTTCGGTTTCACAAAACAAGTAAGAACAACATTTTTTCTATAGTGTGTAAAATGCAGCTGGTGTAAAAGAAAGGATAGCTGAAGGTCAAATTAGTTTGCACCTGTTAGCCATCAAATCATTTGGGAATGCTAGTGTTACACCACACATTTCACGCCAGTGACTTTGGACTTTAAGTTATTTGAGAAGTAAATAATTTTTAGAAATCATGCACAACATTAACTGCATTATAATTAGCGGAAATATTCACACGTTGGCTGAAAGAGACAGATTAAAGGCAAACGTGTTTTGCAGAGGTGGATAGCAAGTGAGAGAGAGTTCCCTAACAGCACCTTTAGGAAATAAATAACACTGATAGTATGTAATTAGGCCACTTGCTACGACAGTGGCCAGACTGTTTATGTTTGCACACATATGGTACGATCAGAAAGATGGAATATAAAGCCGTTCCTCATCAACAACACTTCTGCTGCAAGAGCTGACAGCTTCCCTAAGTCATAATGCCACCTCCGCCGTCTCACAGGGCTTCAGCCGTTCATGTTTTTTTATTCATATCTCGCTCATATGTGGAGCTGATACAGTTTTTATCAGGGTGTTGTAAACACACCAACAGCCGGGAGGAATAACAGTCGTTTGACACGGTTTTGGTCCAGATCTGAAGCGTCAACGATGGGAGGAGCATAATTCATTAACCGTAAAGTTGGACTCTCCCAAGAATCTCTTAAAATAGAGAGAAGACGAAGCCTTGTTTAAAGCACTAGGCAAGACCAATTTCTTCTTTAGTTGCTTCAAAGGTAAGCATTCTAATTGCCTTAAAATTTCAGAAGCACGACGGAGCATTTAATTGGTTCAAACAGGAAAAACTTTAAAAGAATAGTTCATCAGAGAGAGAGAGAGAGCAAAAAAAGGATTTACTCAGCTTTATGTTGATACTTTTTAAGTGGAACACAAAAAGAGAAATGTAATAATTTTGTATTTACTTTTTATTTCTGTATTTCTTATTTTATTTTAAGTCTTCTTTTTATGTCATACAACAAAATTGTAAAAAAAGTAACATTAATTTTCAATTAATTGTTAATTAAATGTGACTACAAATTCTACTGCTTTAAATGTCAAACTTTTTAATTTGCAATGATTTACAGTAAGTGTTATTCTAAAATATTATCATACAAAATAAAATATGAAATATACTTGTAAAATTACACTACCATTCAAAAGTTGGTATTATTTATTTATTTTACCTTTTTTTGAAAAGTCTTTTATGTAGTATTAGCAGTATTTGATAAAAAGTAAAAACAGTAGTATTATATAATATTACTGCAATTTTTGTAACAGTTTTATATTATAATAGTTTGTAAACAGTTTTGTATTATAATTCAAAATTTTATTTATTCCTGTGATGCAAAGCTAAATTTTCATTACTCCAGACTTTAGTGTCTTCAGAAATCATTCTGATATGCTGATTTTATGCTAATTTTAAGTAATTTTCTTATATTATCGATGTTGAAAACAGCTGTTCTACTTAATATTTTTGTGTAAACCATGATACATTTTTCAGAGATTGATTAGAGTCATTTGAAACAGATATCTTTTGTAACATTATAAATGTCTGTCACATTTGATAAATTTTATGAATCCTTGCTGAATAAACAAATTAATTTCTTAACTTTTAAACAGTTGCGTATGGTAAACTCTTACTTTTCTCTTTATTAATTGTATGTATTGTAAACATGGGTTTCGAATGACACCAGGGTGAGCTATTTTAGGTAAACATTTCTTTTAAAAGCAAAGGATTCCACAATAACCCAGGAAGTGATGTGGAGCTGGAGGAGGTCAGGTGGGGTGGGCTGCATTTGCACGTTGCACATGTGGACCGTTTTGCCGACAGCCTCCTGAGCACATTTGAAATTTCATTAAGTGCAACATAATTGCTTGTATAATCAAATGTGAAAATGTATATTATAGAGCCATTCCAGCACATGGGCTCTATTTTAATCACCACGCCTGGGACGACGCCAAGGTGAATTAGCAGAAATTAAAAGCTCTGCTGTGTGGTGTGTCTCCTGCTTCTTGCAGGCCGTCTTTGTGTCTTACTCAGACGCTTGGCACATCTGCTGTCCTTTTGAGGATTTCTTCCTTAAGATACCACCAAATACACGTCCATCAAAAATTTTACGGTGCTAGTTATGTAGGAGCAGCCGCCAAGGGAATATTCCAGCCAAAGACGAGCATTAAATACACACATACAGCAGAGATGCTGCTCAAAACTGTTCTGACAGAGAGGGAATGGCGATAAACATGGGACAGATACAGCACCTGACAAGAGATGTCACAGTATTGGATGCTTAGTTGGTATATGAGGCCTTAGTTGGTATTGCCCTTCTGTGTCAGTGCAAGTCCAGGACCAGTGATGCGCTGTCAATAATCTTACATCTGATTATGTAATGATAAAAATAATAATAATTATTATTATTATTGTAGTGGAGCAAGTAAAATGTTTAAAAAAAAATGTGTAAAGAAAATCCCTACTGAGCGTACGCTTGTGATGGGACTGTATATGACCACCAATCTGTTCATGCATACTCTTGTCAGCGTCCCTGCTCTCCGGGGCTACTGTAGTAGAGAGTAACCCTTTGGCTCGTTTGGAATTCTGATACACTTTGAGGTCAGCACAGAGAAGTTCAGAGGATCTAAAACGAATGGAGTTAATCCTGCACCCCAGGGCATTCCAGAAAAACTCGGAGGCTGGGAGAGTGTATTTGTCCTGGAGACACTATCTCAGAGAAGAAAGGCCAGGGGATAAGCTCAAGTCAATCAAATTTCTGCAATGTCATGCCTCATTACTTGTTGTTATTGATTCGTTGGTGTCAAAATAAGCAGCATTAACATTAGTCAGCCTCAAAAAGGGAATAAATGGGCCAAACGGAGTTAAAACCACATTAAATGTACATCAGAATTGATTTTCTGGCATTGAGCAATGAGCAAAAATGGAAAAAGTAAAAATAACAGATAAAAATACACTATATTTAATAAATAACGGTTGTTTTACTGCATGTCAATCCCTGAACGATCAGTATTCTGGTCTGGTCTGAACTAAAGAAAGCTAAATGCTTTGTGTTTTTTTCCTCCAGACCATTTTTTCGGCCTGAGGCATTTTATCCTTCTTTAATTGCCCTTTGAGATAGGCCTGATCAATCCAATGGCCTGGTTCCCAGCTGCGTGCTACTATTAGCTGGGCTTTGAAGATGCGCTCTGAAGGGGGCCTCACATTCATCATCTAATTCATCTAAAGGTTATTCAGATAGACCGGACAGTGGATGGCCTCCAAGAACTGACTTTTTTGTTGTTGTTGTCGTTGCCTGAGACAGTTTTCATGGTGCCAGCGCTCAGGGCTTATTAAAGAGCCAATGAGATGGGCCTAAGATACCTGTGGAGTTAGCCATAGCATTATCGCTAGGGTCTCCGAGCAAATCCAGATGTTATCGCAGGACTGAGGTACTTTCCAGAGGTCAGAACCCAAATACTGTGAAGGAAAAACTCTGGCATTTCTCTTTCCCTCTTTCAAACACGCACACAAACTCACCATGGAGATAAATAACCTAGAAACACCAAAATATTGAGCTGCTCGTTCAATCTTTGTCACAATCTCCATCAGGTACCTGTCATGCATTCTCAAGAGCACTCAATGAAAATGGCCCACAATCTCTCACAGAGAGTGTGGCAGAGCTGAATGCTTCATTAAGAAGAGGGCAAGATGTTTTCATATCACACAAAGTGAATGCCTACGGTCAATATCCATACTAAATTGCTGATGACCTAAAGCAGGGATCCTCAAATCTGGACCTCGAGATCCACTTTCCTGCAGAGTTTAGCTCTAACCCTAATCAAACACTCCTGATCATGCTAATCAATGCCAGTCAATGTCTTTGGGATCATTAGAAAATCACAGGCAGGTGACTTTGATCAGGGTTGGAACTAAACTCTGCAGCACATTGGACCTCCAGGACAAGATTTGAGGAAGGGGGACCTAAAGACATAACAACAGAGTCTAGCCTTATGATCACAGAAACCACAGGATGTCTCATTAGTTATATCAATATACTGTATCTACGCTTTCTATAAACCAAACTGTGGCATTTATGAAAAATACCAGCCTAAACACATTGTAGGATAAATTTCCAGAGCAGTTGTGCCACTTTTGCACAATATTTCAGTGCAAAAGCCTGCATCTAATCACTGTCAATGTCAAGCTCAGTGCTATTAATATTGCAGATTGCAGTGGTGTAGCCTACACAAGCCAGCACTCAAAACTGACTTGCAGGATGGGAATTGCACTGTGCAAATAGCATTCAGCATTAATTGTGTTGCTGTGTTTGTGCCTTTACCTCATTTACATAATTATTATAGTGTGTTGGGTGCTAAAACAATGTAATCAGCACATACAAATACAACCCACAATCAGTGGACGCAATTCATTCATTTTCACAAACTTAATCTATACAACTGCCAAATTAAATAAATTAATAAAGAATATGATTAATAAGAATAAAAAAAGATTCTTATTTCCTCACTCCCCTAATGGATTATTAAAACAAAATAATGCATTGTTTATATTATAATATATTAGAAATAATAATTATACACATAATTTATTTAATAAAGAAAAGCTGTTGACAACCACCACCAACTAAAACAAGGTAGGCAAATATAAAGCATCAACACTACTCTATAACTGCGCTTAGTTCATTTAGAAAACAACTATACGTGGTTGACTCACCAACACTTTTAAGACACAAGAGGACCGATACAGAATCGTGACCAATAGGGAGAGAGAAACGGAGCAAGAGAGAGATACAAAGCCCAGAATCATAGAGTGCGAAAGAGAACAACAGGCTCAAAGCCTCAGAGAGGTGGGGGCATGCTTCAGATTTTGAAGGCATGCAAACTGGACACGCATTAGCAACATCTCTGGGTATTTGTAAGGGCATAAGAGCCTCTCCACACAGCCCCTGGGAAGCTCTCACAGAAAGCAGCTCTGCCCTCTCCACTTCCACCCCCCGTTCCCTTCATAGTGTATCCTGAAGGGGGTCTGGAGAGAGCAGGGAGCAAATTACTCCTTCATTAAGAGATAGCCCTCCCTGTTATCATGTCCTTGTAATCCTTCGCCATGAAGCTGCTTTTAACAAGGTTTAATGTAGCTGAAAGCTGATGCTAAATAATCTATCGCAGATAGCGTGGCGCTGGCTGAAATAGAGGATCCAGTGGACGTAATCCTGAGGGTCGTGCTCTAATGCAGTGTGGCTGAAGGAGAAATTGGCCGTCTGGCGGTACACAGCCGGGGCGGGCGGGCTAATGATGCATCAGCGTCCATCATAACATGTCTACGCTTTCATACTTTTGCCCTTCCTCTCCATCTCTCTCTCTTTCCATCTCTGTCTCCATTTCCAATGCTAAACTCTGCAAAAAGGCATGAGGTCACTGGAGGAATTAATCAGCATATGCTTGGTCAAAATGCACTTGTTATGAGTCAATGAATGAGTGAATGAATTAATAAACAAGTACACTGAGAAATGTTACCCTCATTTGTTTTGCATCAGATGAATGAATGTGTTTTAAATATCTGTTTTATGAACATATACAGTAAATACACTGGTAAACAAATTAATTTGAATTTGTTGCACATTAGGTAAATGAATGAATGAATGTTGTGGACATTTTCCTCATTTGCTATTTGAATATATTAATTAACAACTGAACACATGCACAAACAGATGTTGCATGCTTTGTAATAAGGGAAAGAATAAACAAACTTCATGATCTACATTTCTCACAGCTTCGATCCGACATCTAAAACTGATCTAAATCACAAAGCTGAAGTATTTCTCATCTTCTCTGCGCTATCAGATGCTGGACAATAAGGCAGATCTCATTGGCGTGTGTCCTGCCAATCCTCTTTGTTTTTCTGGCTCCACAGCCCAGACTGATAAAGAAATAAGGCGTTTCTGAAAGATATTCGTCTGTCTCTCTGTCTCTCTCTCTCTCTTTCGCATGCGTGAGGGGATCGCTCACAGGAAAATGTCACTGGCTGTCATTTTTATAATTTGATTTATACCTTGTCAGAAATCTACTTACGCCTCACAAGCTGGCGGAGTCAAGAAGCCGTCCAAGAGCCGTTGGAGGTTAAACAGATCATTGTACATATTCTCTCTACAATTTCCTTTAATACCCCTTTAGAAATACAAGCAGGAAGGAAATGGAATTTTAATATTTGTCATCCTCGCACCAAACACGCTCTAGGGTTTCTTGTAGTAAATGATTCTTAAAAGTACATACAGTGGAGCCCAAGCATCCACACTGACCACACTGAAAATCTAAAAAAAAACTAAAAGAAAATAAACGTATTAATAAATTACATGTTAAAATTTATTTGAAAAGAAATTGTTTATTTTAAATTGTAATAACATTTCACAATATTACAAACAAAAACATACATATTTCCATTATCCATGTTCATGGTCCCATTTCCATGGATTTACCATTCCCTGTTGTTTGGTATAAAGGTGTGAAAGAAAGCTGTCAAATGATCTTTATACACTCTCAGCATTTATTTCCATGGATTTTTCCATGTTCCCCCTCATTCTGGGTTGGCAAGCTTTTTACAACTTCTTTTAATGGAGAAGCAGCAGCTCACCATGATCTCTTCCAGCGAGCATCACTCTCTCTCAGAGCTCTTTGATTACTTAAGCACTCTAGAGCTTCTCTTTCCAGCTGCTGTCTCACATGATCATATCTGTGTTCACATTCACATTAAAGTGTGTGGGCCTCCTTTAATTCAGCTTATCATTTATTAAATGACATCTCAAATGCTGATAGCATACGAGCGTCAATAATCCTTACTGATAGTAGCTGAAAGTGATCTTGTGTAGTCGATGTTTAACACCCAGTTTTACCATGACTGTGGGAATAATCACCTTTATTAGGGGTAGGGAAAAATTATTCACAAATGAATCATGATTCATTAAATGATTCAGCACTGATTTTCAAATAGCTTTATTTATTTAGCTTTCAGATGATGTATAAATCTCAATTTAAAAAAAAACTGACCCCTATGACTGGTTTTGTGGTTCAGACACACACACACACACACACACACACACACACACACACACACACACACACACACACACACACATTATATATATATATATATATATATATATATATATATTACACACACATAAGATGTATTTATCAAAAAATATTTATATTATGAATACTATTTTTTTTTAAATAACAACAGGTTGTAAATGTTTTGCTGAAAAACTAAAAATTCAAATGCCTTGGAAATTGTTTTGTACTTGCATCATGACTCTCTGAATCAAAAATGAATCAAACCATAAGGTGCCTAAAGAGTCCCATCCCTAATTCTGACAGAGAAGTGTCTCCCTATGATTCTTCTGAGTTAAAATCTTAAAGCTTCCCCACATGACAAGAAACCTGGAGGCAATTGTTACCGCTACTAGAATACCAGTCTGGAAACCATTTTTTTCTTCCTAATACATCTCAGAAAAGACTGTGCCTCCACCTCTCCTTAGTCCTGAAGTACTCTGATCCACTACAAAGTCAAAGCACGTTGCCTGGGCTTTCAAGAACAAAGCTGAAACAGGTAGCTGGTCCTGAGAGACAGTGGAGGAGCTCAGTGTGGTGAAGTGGGAAACCACGAGTGACCAGTTTAGCCTCTTGTATTAGAGTTAAAAACAGAAAAAAGGGAGAGAAATAAATGTACACATAAAAATAGTTCAACCAAACACAATTTTACACAATTATCATTAAGAAGATGATTATTAAGAAGATGTCAGAAGACACTGAAATCAATCCAAATCAGTCACTTAAAAGGGTCCATTTCAGCAAGGAACCTCACTAGGTTTGGGAAAGAGAAATATAAGCCAGTCGAATACAGCTTCTAAGTCATGAGATGTCAAATGTAAACAATACTGGCAATCATGGTTGCAAAACAATCACGTTTCTCTTCCTTTCGATAAGAGCATGCGTTATCATGATTCTTCCTCTCTGTCACCCTCCACCACCCGCAGCTCTCTCTCTCTCTCCCTCTGATTGTTTCGGGATTGTTTTAGAGCTAAAGGAGCTCTTATCTGCATGCCTGTTAACGAGGCCCTTCATTAGCAGCGGTTGCTGCCTTTCAGCATGCCTTTGTCGCCATGGCAACCGCAAAGCGTTGTCACTCAGTGCCGGGACATCTTCATCAGCGTAAGAGTGATGAGGAGTGTCGCATCTCTTAAAGCCATCGTATTCAAAAACATCTCGGAGCAGGAACACAGCCTTGCATTCTGGGATGTTCTTTTACTCTGCCCTTTTCAGTAAAAGCACACGAAGAACAAATAAACAGCAATTTTTCCTCATCAATAAGTGTGTTTATTACACGCGACACCATTCGTTTTGATTTGCACATATCTCCGAGATTTTCAATCCATGTTAGACATGTGGCGTCGTGGCTGGCCTCGCCTACCTAATAATGGTCGGTGTGCTTTGAATATGTGCCATTCATTCAAGTGTCATTACGGCCTTAAACCAGCGTCAAAAAAGCCGAATGTGTTTATCTTATTCATTCTCAGGCTGAATTCTCACCTCAGAAGCTCACCTCCCATTAATCTTCCTCAAAGCGGCAGCAGCAGGCTGCTTCTCCGGCCGCGCGACGAGGGAGGAGGTGTGGATGCTAGGGGTATCTCTGAGCATAATACTATATTCTTCTCTTTATTGAAAGTGACACTTCACGAATAAAGGCCTGGCGAACACCATAAAGACTATTTCATATACAGATATGGTGATTATTTACCAGCTAGTCGAGACAGAGTGAAAACAAACAAAGTAATCTTATGCTTAGCCTGTCGCTGGTGAGAAATGTTCCTGCCGCTGAGGAAATTAGCTGCTGAGGCTTTCTGTGCGACTTTAAGGAAAAACTGAGACGTGCTCGCTGCATGTGTTAGTTAGAGCTGCGGCTTTGGATCAGATGTATGAGAACACCCACATATACACAAGCATAGAAATTTGTCACATAGATGAAGATACAGCTCAGAAAAAGTAAATATTTTATTAAAAAAATTGTTTTATATACAAATCTCTGCATATATTATACACAGTGTATTACTGTAACATATAAAAGTGATTTTATTTGAATATTTTGTAATAATTATATTTTTAAAAATACTATTAATAATAATATTTGAATAATAATTTTTATAGTATTTTTTTTTGGTTTTACACACACAGACAATAAACTCTGATTTATAAATGAATCAGTCTGATTCATGAACAAATCAATCCAATTTGTAATTGGCTCAATTCAGATTACTAATGAATCTCCAAATTTGACTCATCAATAAATGAGTCTAATATGTGAACAAATCAGTTAAACAGAATGATTCATTCACGCAACAGGTTCACAAGTTCAACGCACTTAATCAATTAGAAGGTTGCAGTGGTTCTTGAGTTGACAGCTCGCTGAAAGAGAAGAATTTTAAGAAATAATGACTGAAAATTCCGTGTTTATTACAAAAAAGCTTTTGTAAAACTTACAATTTAGTGCATTTCACCAAAGAAATAACAGCATATGGGTTTGAGTGAGTAAATATTGACAGAATTTTCATTTTTGCCTGAACTCTTGCTTTCAGCAAATAAAAGGATGTTGCTCAAACAAATCAACGAAACGGGTCATGAGTGGGGCCATCCCTGACACTGGCTATGTCATTGCTAATAAACACGCAGGAAAAGGAACCACACTGCTTGGAACAATACAGCCCTTCCATCTCCACACCATGCCGCACCATTACGGCTGTGCAAAATAATGCGATCACCACAAGTAAATACTCTTAACAGGCCGTGTGAGAGCACGCAAATAAAAGGTGTGTGTGTCTATATGTGCGTGTTTGTATGTGTGTGGTGATCAGCGCACATTACTGTGGGACCTTTGTGCTTCAGACCGCTCCTGATAAGCTTTTCCACTGGCATTGTTCTGCAGAGATAAAGCCTACTGAAATGAAATCTAAAGGCTGAAAGAGTCCATTTTCCTCTCTCTCCTTCTCTTATTCATTCTCTCGCTCTTTATCTCTCTCTCTGTGAGCTTATCTGTCAGAAAGGCTGAAGAAAATGGACAAGCTGTGAGAAAAGTCCAGGTCGACCACCTCCCTCTTCTGCTCAGCCTTTTTCAAGCTGACCACCGCCAGACGCTGCTGTATCTCTGGCGCACACGACTCAAAGCCCTCGCTTCCCCGTAATCCCACCAAACTTCCCCGCCGAACGGCACGACGCGGCCGGCGCAGAACCAATTATGCCCCCACAGGCTGAAGGACCAGCGTGTAGCAGCCTGCAGCTGTCAAATGCGCAATAAAATAGCATCAGGCATTTCCCAGATACCCTCACCCCCGAGTCTGGCACCTCTCAAACAGAATTTAGCACAAACTCTCTCAACTGCTCATTTCTAGCTGTGTCAGAGTGGTCTCAGTCTCTCATTCTCTCTTATATTGTGCTGCTTCCCTCTGGCGAGTGCCACCTGGGAGAGTTGTTCTCATTAACCTTGTGCACCTGTACTAGGCAGCTTTTAAAAGCAAAAAAATACCCTGCCCGAGTCAGTCGGATTCATTTTGTGAGCCTGTGTTGCTTACTGCTTGATTCGAGTCTGATGAAACCTTTTTTTTTCTTCTCTGCTGGCCTCCTCTTTAACCTAAAGGCACGTTTGAGGTAATTTCTCCCCTTAGTATTGACATTTTCAGCACACATTTCCAAAGGCTTCTTTCAACAGGTCTTCCCTCTCCCCGCGCTTTTATGAAGATGGCTGTTTAAACATGGCGACTTGCTGAGTTGCCTTCAGGCAAATGTTATGCGATTACGCGAACCCCTACACACGAACACACACATACTGTTTCAAGTGGTCCCAGGACATACACAGGCTGGAAAGGGAAATAAAAAATAACATGGGTGGAAAAAACTCTAAAAAATATTATATAAAAATATACACATGAAATGTACTGTATAATACAAATTAACAGCTAAAATTATATACAAGTAATTATAATATTAAAATTAATCCATGAATGCTTAGAAATGCATGCAAACAAAAGGAGGTGAACCACAAACCAGATTAATTATACAGCGATTCAGGCAACCCACCGACTAGCCGACTTTGAAAATATGTCTATTCACTCTCATAACACAAAACTGTCGACAACTTAATAAGACAGATCACATCTCCAAGGAATGCTGTGGACATGAGCATCACTTCCACTTGATGGACACCCCAACAGAAAGAAATAACCGGACAGGCTATTAATTGCCCTTTCTATGCCACCCAGCAGAGCATGGAGCTCTGATATGTCTACAGACAGTGAAATGTCTCTCTCTCGTGACCCCTACAAAGATTCATGGAAAAGGTTCCGCTCCTGGCTATACTTAGACACCTCACAGAGAAAAAAACACATATCAATAGTCCAACAAGTATGAGAGGCTGATGTTTCTGAGCAGACAGATGACATCAAGGGAATTACTTCCTGTTTCAAGCTAAGGGTCACAATGGATTGCTTAAGGTCACTTTGCAGCAAAAAAAAAAAAAAAAAAAGAGAAAAAAAAGAAAAGACATTTCTCCTCGAGTGTCAAAGTTCACTGACTGGAAGAGAACTGAAGGATTTTTGTCCATCTCAGGACACGATTAGTTGTGCTTCAAAAAAATCAGGTGTAGAAATCTGTAATGTTTATTTTGCTTGATTATAAGTTATAGTAATTATAGTGTTCATGAGTATGAGTATAATCACTATAAATGATAAGATTTACAATCACTAAATAGTGGCAAACATATCTCATCCAATCAGAATTTAGTCTATCCACTGTCAACTTATTTAGCAGATTTTTTTTTCTTCTGTGCACTGCAGGCAAGCAATACTCTTAAAAAATAATTTTAAAATCTTTATTTTTTCCAAGTAAGTTTTGGCTGTTGTCTATAACTGGATTCAAAAACATTTCAGCATATTTCCATAGGATCTCGGCGATGAAAGAGAGTGAGGTATGGAATAAATAATGCATAAAATTACTAAATAATGTAGTGTTTACTACACAAAGGGGAGCAACAGCAAACTGTTTGTTCGTTGGATCAATTTGTTCCCTTTCATTTGTGTAATTGTAATTAAAACAGAGTGTCTGAGTGGCGAGTATGCAGCAGCAGAGACCGGCAACACAGGGCCTTTCCATCTTCCTTCTCTTATCAATTAGTTGAACAATAATATCGTTCCCTCGTCGCAAGAGCCATTAGCATTTTGATTGAACATCTCAAACACAAAGTGCGAAGGCTGTGGAACGCCAGAGGACTGTCTTGTGCCGCGCTGTTCCCTGGCTTCCTCCGTTGGGACCTGTCACTTTCTTCTGACAAAAGCCACAGAGAAATGTGTGTGTGGGGGGGTTGGGGGAAATAGAGTTATGAGACACAGAGGGAGAGATGGAGAGATGGTGTGGGATGGAGGGAGACAGGTACAACACATCTGAGGAGGGAAAGGGAGGGTTAGGAGGTTAAAGTGGAAATGTGTGTGTGGGTGAGATTTCAGTGGGGTTTTTTAAGCCTCAGCTGCTCTCTCGTTTATGAGAGATTGCAGTGGTGCACTAGGACCTCACAACATCCTCTTTAAACAGAGATTTCCTCCAGAACAAACCCTTGGCACACATCTTCAGACAACACATTCTCCTGGAAAGCCTTTAGGGAAGCACAAGAGAAAGCCTCAAGTCTACACAGAGCATTCCCAAAAACCATTCGCATTGGTTTGAAATAGATTGGAGATGCACAGTATTAGTGCTTATTTAAAAAGTACTTACAATTTTTAACCATTCCTAATGTACAGTACATTGTAAGTTTTCGATATTCTACTATACTGTAATCTTCACATTTATTAAATGGAACGGCCATAAAAATAAGTTTGAAGCATGTAACATTTTAGATTAGAGCTTTATCATTAAAACTGTTTATTGTAAAACACAACACATAATACTTTCCATAATTTATAATGTTATCCATCACAATGGTCATTGGCACTACCATAAAAATAATTAACTGCTATCCACACAAGTTCTCGATTTTACAATCTTATGCTTCACTTGAAAATCTTGTGTATATTTACAGTGTAATTTTCACCAGGTTTCATGTTGGCTCTTTAGACGTGAACAACATCTCTGTGTCAGGCCCGCTGAGCATCTGTTCATCAGTGTGGTTTCTCAGCATGCTTTTCTTGAGGAGGTTACATAAATTACTTAAGACAGAACATTAATGCAGTCTGTACACAAACCTCAGAAACTCTCAAAGCATTCCACCACAGAAAGGAAAGCGGATGAAAGTACTTTTATTCAGCAAGGGTGCATTAAATTGATCTAAAGTGACAGTAACTTTACACTGTTACAAAAGACTTCTATTTCAAATTAATGCTGTTCTTTTGAACTTTCTATTCATCAAGTAATCCTAAAAAGGTATCAAGATTTAGACAAAATTAAGTTTTTAACACTAATAATGACAAGAAATGTTTCTTGAGCACCAAAAAGGCATATTAAATTGATTTCTGAAGGATCATGTAAGAGTGAAGACTGGAGAGGAAAATTCAGCTTGTAATTGCTTGTAATGTAATTTCTTCTTGCCATTAAAATAATAAAATTATACTTAAATAAACATTTGAATGGTAGTGTAGATTAGGGCTGCACGATTAATCGCATGCATTTGTCATGCGTGTCTCATCAGTAAAGCTGGTTCCGTGATTAGCGGTAAATATCCGTCACCTGTTTTCAAATGCACCGGGAGTTCATACACAGAGCCGTAGTTCACTGACAAGCTACGCAATATCGTGTTCATAATCGAATGCGATTAATCTCAATTATGAACAGAATATTGCGTAGCTTGTCAGTGAACTACGGCTCTGTGTATTAACTGCCGCTCCCGTTTGAAAACAGGTGACAGACATTTACCGGCTAATCACGGAACCGGCTTCACTGATGAGACACGCATGACAAATGCATGCGATTAATCGTGCAGCCCTAGTGTAGATACGCACTAAAAACCACTGAGACCTCAAACCGCTTAAGCAACTAAATAACACCCAGACAACCACCCACAAAACCCCAGCATTGACAGAAACTGCACACTGAATAAGGTCAAAATGCAAGTTGGGTTCAAACCTACATCATCCACATGAGCACCAAGGCTCAACAGGCCTGAAGCATGTGCGCTAACCTCTAGTCCACTGCTCCATCCAATGCCTATACTTTTATAAAGAAAACCAGCACATCAATCCATTTCATGCTCTTCACCAAGTTCACAGGCAGGAATCGAGGGCCTTTGCTGCAGGTTTATGCACAATCCGTCTGTGAAGGGAGAATGACTGCGTAGGTGCTGAGCTTTGTTCCTTTCTCCATTCTATTGTCAGTGTAAAGTCATCTACTACTACTACACACATGCACACACACACAGATAGTGTGGACAAAAAGATCGATGTGGAGAAGTGGTGAGTATGAACTGCCACAGCGGAATCCATACTGCGCAGTCACACTATGTGTCAATGGATCATATTGGAAGTAAGCATCCAGGGAAGTATACAGAGTCAATACATCTTTCTTTCTTGCTTGCCTTCCTTCCAAAACACACACACACACACACATAACCACAACCTCATTAGCCACACAAGAACAATCATGATAGCACACAGTCCGAGGGAAGCTTCCTCCGGTGGATACAATAACCAGCCCTTTATTTCCACAGGAAAATTGGGGGCCATGCCAAGTGAGAGATGGGATTAAAAAGAAAGCATAAAAAGCAAATGAAAGAGGATGATTTTGCATGGCTATGTAAGGACACCTGTGGCGCCATTACCGGGTGGAGTTAGCCGAGGGGGGCTGGGCTTAATAATGCATGAACCAATCAGCTTGTCGTGAAGTCATTATTTGCATGGCGGTTGTGGCGGAAGGTCACATGACCTTAAAAGCAGCTGGTTATTACCACCGTTTTATTATTTATCAAAACCATTTTCACATCCAAGAGACCAGCCCGCCTCTGCAGCTGCTCCCCGACTCCCCCTGTGCCGCCAGCCGGAGACCCCCCGCCAATCATGCCGCCTGCCAATCAGCTAAAGGCAATCACAAACATGCCAGCCAATCACCAGGGGGATGGGCTGTTTTTGCTCGGCAAATGCCCAGAACGAAAGGTCAGAAGTGTCAATCAGGGGGATATTCTGGGGAGATTGAGAAGTTTATTGCAGGTTAGTGAAAGTATAAGTACTTACAGTGAAAGGCTCATGGGGGATAACATGATGTGGCTACTAAAAAAAAAAAATAAATGAAAAAAAAAAAAACTACTGTTCACATTTCCTACTTTATCATTTTGATAAACACTGTCACTTCACTTGTTTGTGCTAATGAAAACAATTTAGCCTTTAGTCGAGAACACCCACATACTCTTAATTTCTCTGATGACTTCTCAACATGGAGGCGCGTATAGCTACGATTTTCACCGGCACTATTCGTTGACATGGGGCGCATCGCGGATCTTTGTTCTGAACATCTCTGAGCTTAGGGTTGCATTGCTCAGTTAATGATAATTAATGATAATTGCACATTATACCTTTATCAGTCCCCGCATGTGATGGCACTCTGAGGCGTTACAAGGACTAGTAGAAGGAAAAAGCAGCACATATGAATAAAAGCCTATTTCCATATTTAATGTTTGTCCTTTTCTACTCTGCATGGAGATATTGAAGCTCTACTGACAGCATTTGTGGCATAATGTTGATTTTGGAAAAGATCATTTTGACTTGGGCAGTTTCTTTTCATAAATAAAACAAAGGCACTTACAATAGACATACATGGTGTAACGCAATAAACATTTAATTATTTTTATTAATTAATTTTATTTTATTTAATTTATTTAATTTTATTTATTTATTTTTTGAGGACGAATTGCCACAAATGCAACAACCTTCAATGTTGCTTGCAGAGAGTTTACTTTGGAACTTTGGAAGCCAAAACATTCAAAAAGCTTTATTTCTCCACAACCATGATTAAAAAGGTGTTTTGTTTATAGGCTACAATCCACACAATTAATTTCCAATCAAACTAAGGGTGGCACTTCACAGCAATTGCAATTTGTCCTTACAACAGGTCATTTAAATGATTCCTTTCATGTATGCTTTTATGAAAATTGCTATTTTCACTTCTGAGCCAATTAATTCCCTAAAACAGAGAATTCTTCACAACGTACGGCAAGTTATATCACACATGGGTACGTTATCGATCCTAAATGAGAAAGAACCACTTCGGCAGGTTAACAATGGAGCAACAATATTCCAGTAATGCCACCTGGTAATTTACAAGGCTTTCGATGCAAAACAAAGGGAAGAAGAAAGCAAGAAACCATTTTTATGATAAGAAACACAACATACATGAAATAAAACATAACAATCTGTCTTGCTTCCCCCTCTCACAGACGGACCCTGCATAATATTGCTGACATTATCCGAGTGAGGCACATAAAACAATAGCGCACACTCACTAAAACACTTTCCGATGTTAGAGATGGTGTGTTTCCTGTTTCTCCTTTCCGAGCACGCTTGCCAATCCCCTGCAGTGCTTAACCTCTGGAAAAGAATGTGTTCAGGACTCTATGAATGCTGATATGGTGCGCTGTGTGTTCGCCGTATGCCGGACTCGCACTGGGGTGGCTGTTTCTGAGAGCTGTGTTTGAAGAGGTCATAAATTGAGGAGCCAGTAGCATTAAAAGGTCAGCGGTTGCGTAATTCCATACACAATGACATATAACTCAGAGGCAGCTGCTGTCGTGTCCCACGTGGAATCTAATCCCCGAGACTCGCGGCAGGCTGTTTGCCACTGGCATATTTTTATATAAAAAGACTACATTGCTGTTAGCGATGTGCAAAACTACATTTCATATTCGGGTAGCCAGTAATAACAATTACTGTAGTGTTTGTTAGTCTTAAAACAAATAGTTCAAACAAAAAGGAAAATTCTGTCATCATATATGCATGCTAAATAGAATTTTTTCAATATTTTAATTCACTTTGCATAAATTGACTATTACTAATCAGCCAAATGGTTGCTGAATGACTACCCATCCATCTCAGCTAATGTTTAATTGGTATCTGGTTTTAAAGCATATTTTTTTATATCTCAGTACAGCTACAGTAGGATACCTTTAGGTGATAAGAGGGATGATGGGAAAATGGAAATGATATTTTGTGTTCTCATTTTATAGATGGCTGTAAATTTCTCTAGAGAAAGCTAGCAGATAGCTGTTTCTCAATAAGTTATGTTCTTCCTTATATAAGAGCCTGAAATAATCCTGACTGATTCTCAGCTCTCAAATTGAGGCACAGCATAATAATACCTGTGTACAACTTGAAGAATCACCTTTCGAGGGGACTTTTGGGGATGATGACTGGCTCATAATAGGCTGCTGAAGGTTAGAGTAACTCTTGTTTAGAAAGTCACTTATTCTTTCTTTTTAATCTTTTTATGCCTTTAACAAGGCTCCGTGAATTCGGTCCCATAAATGCCGCCACATCGGTCCACTCTGTCAGCGGTGTGCCTGCTTATGCAGTCATTCTCTCGGCTTCCAGGGAGTCTGACACTGGGCTGCTAAAGGTCAACGCATGAACTTCAGCCGCTTCAAAGGGCCTTTCTTCATCCCCTTTGAACTCCCCAGCACACCTGCAGCAAACCCTGTGCCAGTCACAATACCACGGAGGCTTTATGAACCTTCCAACATTTCCAGAGGAGCAAGCCTATTGGAGGACAAATGACCTGAATTTGTTCATCTGTCTCTGAGTTGTGACTGACAATGGTGTGAATGTAACCAGTTCGGGCTGGTCAGGGAGTGTCTACTGAATGAATAAAACCTTCTCACTGCGTTGCTAACATACAATGTTGGGTGTTTCTTAAAATATGGTCACTTGTGGCCATGTGGACTTAAATAAACACTTTTCACACTCTTACTAATTTACTTAGCTTGTCTAATAAAATGCCCAGAAAGAACATAATGTCATGAATATTTCCACCACATCTCATATTATGTATTTTGTTGCAAGCATTCTAATGACATTTTAATAATTTGTGCAATTTTTTTTTTTTACTATAAACTAATTTCATAGCCAGCAATATGTAAATATACTTTTTGTATAATTACTGAAATTACTTAACTAGAAATGATATAAAAATATAATAAATATTGATAAACAGCAATTGATAAAACATTAAGGATAAAATTGCTAGTTGTTTTGTGAAATGATGCGGTCATAATTTCCGAAAATTGATATACAAAAAAGATTAAGATGGTATTTAATTTAATTTGTTGTTTTATAAATATAAAATAATTACAAATAATAGTAATAAAACAAAAAAATCTTAGTTAAAAAAAAAATATATATATATTTGTTAATATAAAAATTACAATTCTCCAGGACATGAAAGTACCTGCAGTTGAAGAAACACCCCAATATATATCTTTCTAATGCATCTCTGAAGCTTCAGGCCTCTGCCATTCCCTCGAAAACTGAACATATAATTTCCTCCTCACAGTGATTAGAGCAGCTCCAATTAAACGTGGTGCTGAGAAAATGTGTATGATTAACTATGATATTTCGATGACATTCTGCGCTAAACACTAATATCGTGCAAATATATCTAGAAGGAGAAAGGATATTAATCGCTAATGGAAGCGAATGGTGTGACCCATTTTTGAAACCACGCCAGGAAAGGTGAAGGTATATCTAATTAGGTTTACTCAGTGATCTCTGATGGGAAGCCATGCTGTACGTGAAGCCAGTGGAAATTGCTGCCATTATGTCGCAAAAGGCCAAAACAAACTCGGCTAACCTTTGTGGGCTTTAAAGGACCTTCTGCGGCTCAACAGTACTTACATTGTTTACACACTCTGTGCTACATTATTGCCACACTTCCGAAGCACAGTCAGCAGAAAGCAGACGCGGCACAGAAACGATCGGGAGAGATTAAGTACAGCTGATATACAGGATGTCCCTGATCATTTTAGAGAACGTCCTTCCATAGTGCCATCCACAAACACAGCCCTGTAGCGGTATTGATTGAAGCAGAAAACACCAATTCAGAGCGACGATGGGGATAAATCAGTGATATGAAACTGTATAATATTTATCAGTCCCCTGTAAGCTCCTAAAAGACAGAATGAAGAGATTTAGACTGCAGCACAACATAAAAGTATAAATAAAACGGACAAATAAACTGTTTATCTGATAAAAAAGAACATAGTTTAAAGTGTGTGCATGGATTCAGCATAACTGATGTGAGACTGTGCATGTAAACACATTAAACGATACTAGACACTTTTAAGTCTGTCAAGATTATATGAAACATTTGACAACCAGCTTCCGTCAGCCCCTAAAACATTTCACCGTGATGTGGCGATTCTGAGGACACCAGAGACTGAAGGGTGTGTGTGTTAGACTGACTGAATAAATAAATAAAAAACTACCAACTTCTTAGTCTTCTACATCTACCAATCACCATCCAGCTGATCTGAGCCTGCCAGCCCTCTTCAGGCTCAATCAGTGATGCAGCTAATCATCACTCAGCCGATGGAGTAAACAGAGAAGTAACTGCACTTAAGACTTTTGCACATGAATACTGCAGTTAAGCATCCTCGACTGCTGTTTGTAAATGGACCGTGATTGATGACTTCTTCAGGGTTTGGATCTTTCTGTCATCCTGATAAATAACAAAAAGTGGATATATGAGGGCTGTTGTCATGATTGTGCAAATGCTGAAAAAAAAAATAAAAAAAAAATATCTGTAGAGTATAATAATGTTTTTTTAGACTAACTGTAGCTATTCATAGTATATGTATACATACATATATATATATATATATATATATATATACATATATATATATATATATATATATATATATATATATATATATATATATATATATATATGTGTTCTTTTTTATCAGATAAACAGTTTATTTGCCCGTTTTATTTATACTTTTATGTTGTGCTGCAGTCTAAATCTCTTCATTCTGTCTTTTATATATATATATATACACACACTGTAACTTGATTCTCTCTCCCCTTATATATAGAAAAAATAATCACATTATAAACTGCTGTCTGCCAGCTTGAGCGACAGACTGCAAGCACACACTGCGAATGTGTGTTTTGTAGTATTTATTAAAAGTGAGGGATGTTAGCAGATCATTAAGCTATCAAAATCTGCTTCAAAGCTGCGGATGAAAAGTGGCACGAGTTCATCTGACTAAATGCACAGTGTTTTGAGTGTGTTCGGGAATGACTCGTTGGGTGTGTTTGGGAACGAGGTAAAATAAACCAAGCTACATTTCCGCTGGGAACACAGATCAAAGGGAAAAGGCAAAAAATTCTGCACTTCACTCTGGGAGCGATTTGACTAACCTTGATCGTGAAGTTTTTATCATTTTATATTGATCTTGTGAAACACTCTCTGTCTACTTATGTGTGGAACATACCACTCTTTCAGTCGATTTCATCATATCATTTATTATTATCTGAGGATGAAATATTAACAAAAGCAGAAATCCACTTGTGTGATGTGAAATATGTCAAATTGTGTCTTTTTTTGCTTCATACAAATGCAAAAACACGGATACGCCAACACAACAACAACAATCAACGCACACAAGCACACGAGACAGAAAACTGGCATGATCGCATGTGCAAACTCTCTCTCATGCACACGGACAAACAAAGAGACAACACACAGTGCTTCGGTCAGCTATGTAGAAAGACAAACATTTGATTTTGAAGGACACATCTGTTTGCACAGCCTATTAAATGAAAATGAGGGGCATCGATAGCTGGCAACAACAGTAATGAACCTCTCGAAATGCTACGCCAGCAATATTCCACGCCAGAAAAAGCTACTGAAGAGCTTCCACTTTTATTTATAACATGCCTTTAAAACTATTTTATTCTGTCAGATCTGGGAATGTCACCTGACGTACAAATTCATAGAAGTTGAGCAACTGTCATTGTGCTTATAGTGTTTATAGTACGGATTTGTGAAAACAAAACAAAAACACATTAATTTCCTAACTACATGGTTGGTTATGGAGCCGTTTTAGGCAGTACCATATACGGTCTGATTAATATACACTAGTCAACATTTGAAGTGGATCCTAAAGTCCTAAAACCAAAATGCGTTCTTGTTTTAGGACAACTTTGATGAACTGTTTTGATCCACTTCAAATGTTGACTACTGTATATATACACACACTTCAACAAAAGACTCTGAATGGTTAATACTGACTGTGTTTATGATGTTACTTTTGATGATTTTTGATTTTTTCCTCAAAAAAATGTAACAAAATAAAACTAAATGAATAAAGAATAAAATAAAGCAACCTCTGTTTGTGTATAGGATGAGTTTAGTTAATGATAACAGAATTTTTATTTTTGGGTGACTGTCCCTTTAAGTGTCTAAATACTTTGGTGGCCATTATATATGTACACATTGACCATCACCCTCTATCCCACTCATCTCTGGAGATCTCAGAGTGGTCGAAATGACCAAAACACAGCTGCCTAGTATTTATGGGTTTTCTGGACGACATAGTAAGTGTCTCTACAGTCAGACTGATGAATGTTCAGCGCTGAGATTATCAGAGCAGAATTGTGCTAAGGTGTGTAAAATCAGGCTCTGGCAGCCTAGCGCAGCACAGACTTTGTTTCTCATTTTGGGAAGCACAGATGTAGCATATTCACTTGAGACTTGTTCAGCAAGAGAAGAAAAAAAGCAGCAGAAAGGGAGAGAGAGAGAGAGAGAGAGAGAGAGAGAGAGACAAACAGGAAGAAGAGAGAACAGATAAAAGATGAGGAGAGTGAAATATGCCCTGATGGAGTGTGAGTGTGTATATGGGCCAAAAGCCTTTTCAGACACAGCAAAAAAAAAAAAAAAAAAAAAGAAAAAAGGACAGGCTTTATTGGCCATTTCTACCACCAAACAGCTCGATCTCCACCACAATCCTTCTCACTCTCTCTCTCTGAATGTAAGACCTTGGCTGTTGTCCTCTCATTCTGGCACAGCTAACGCCCTTTTCACGGGAGAAGGAGAGCAGAGAGGGGGATAAATAGAGAGCGTCTTTTAGCTGCTGCGTGTTCGTCACCTCTGAGCTGAAGGACAGTGTTGAATAGGCTTGCAGGGGGGTGTGAAGACAGACAGACTGCGGCGGATTAGAGACTGTCTGTCTTTACTTCCGTCCTCTGACATCCACTAGCATCTCTGTCTCTCTTTCTCACGCGCGTGTGTGCTATTGCAGTCATACAGTCGAGATGATGACAGTAATACATCAGAGTGTGAGATTGTCGTGTGCTGCAGTGGAAGGAACAGAAAGTAATGCGAATGTCTTTTTATTTTGTGTTTAACACATTGTCCTTTCCTTCCAACGTCATCTCTCTGTTGCAGTTTTTCTTTAGTTATTTTAAAAGGGGTCTGTTTGTCATTTATTGATGGAAAGACAAAGTGGAGAGAGGACAGGGAACAATGAGGGGAAAGGGGGACAAAATTGAGACACATCGCTGGCTTAACTGGAACTTGGCCCAACATGGGTGCATATGATACAACTATATACAGTATATAGGGCTGTACGTTAACTTTTTTTGCACATAGCACTGGTGCTACAGAAGTTGAAAGTTTTGTAGCACAGGCCAGACAGTTGTAGCACAAGTTAGGGGTGAGCGATATGGCAAAAATATCATATCACCTTTTCATTCAGGGATATCATGATTCACGATTTTATAACGATTCTGTCATGTTGGTTTTACTATTTTGCAAGTTGCCTGAGCAGTACAACCAATCTAACTTCCCTATTGTAAAAAAAAAAAAAAAGCCCTTCAAGGTAACGAAATATTAAATAAAAAATGATCGGTAGACATTTAGGCCAAAGTGGGCGAAGATAAAAATCTTTGTCATTATTTTATCTTTGTTATTAGAAAATAAAGACAAAAGATATATATTACAAAAACACATTATACTGTATGTAAATAAAACAAACAGTGCTTTATTTTTTTCAGGTACAGTATTTAACAGTAACATTGCATATTAAATGTTAAAATAAAACACTATATACACTACATACATTCATTATACATTTTCTAAGTAACTGTATTTAAAGTTCATCAGTCATGAGCAGTAAGTGATTTTTCTCTTTTTTTTTATATTAATATTAAAGGGATAGTTTACCAAAAATGAAAAATCTGTCTCCTGTCTGTCAATTCTGTCATAGTGTTTTATTTTTATACCATCATTTACTCACTCTCAAGTTGTTTTAAACCTGAATTAGTTTCGTTCTTCTGTTGAACATGTGAGTAACCAGTTGCTGGTCCACATTGACATATAGTATTTTTTTCCTACTATCAAAGTCTATTTGGACCAGCAACTGTTTGGTTACCACATTCTTCAAAATATCTTCTTTTGTGTTCAGCACAAGAAAGAAATTAATACAGGTTTGGGACAACATGTGAGTTAATAACAACAAATTCATTTTTTGGGTGAACTATCCCTTTAATGACAAACAGCAGCATGTTTAGTACTGTCGCTTTAAGAGCTGCACGCATCCGTTTCTCTTTCAACTGTTTACTTTCATTTTAGACATAACTAACTGTGTTTATATGTAAACCTTGTGTGCTTTTGACAGTATTAGACTCAAAATCAATCAGACACGAAAGACAACTTATGAGTTGAGTTAAGTCTTAAACTTTAGTCTAGTAATCAGGCGCTGTTTGAAAGTGTGCACGCGCTTCATGTATACATGCTCAGAAGCACATCAGAACAGCATGTGAATTAAATGTTTAACCGGCAAGGCTTTAAAGCAGATGCAAATAATTAACTTTTGTGATTGCGCATAAGTGCTGTGTCACGTAAGTGTAACTACTGAGATAACATTTGATGTGAATGTATGTCGCATTGGACAGAATATTGATACAGTGGCGCCAGAACTTCAACTGATAGAATGTGAGCTGTAGCACAATACTACAATATTTCTTCGAAAGCAGATCGTGGAGACATTTTAGTTGTCCACCATCAAAAAGTGTCATATCGCACACCCATAAACCAAGAATAATCAATCTCACACACACAAACAAAACAACGAAATCACTTCACACTATTAGCAGCTGTGTTATGAATATGCAAAACTGTATCGCACGTGTGCTACAGTGGTAAATTTATTCATCGCACAAACCAGTTTTTTCACTGCATGTGCGACATATATGTTGCACTGTACAGCTTATATATATATATATATATATATATATATATATATATATATATATATATATATATATATATATATATATACATCCTATGACAATGAATTAAATAATAACTTAAACTTATTTAAAAACACAAAGAAAAAAATTTCACTTTCACTTTTTTTCACTTCAAATTAACTTGTCACTCAAATGGTAATTAAAAAAAAATACCACAAATTATTCAAACTTGTCACTCAAATAATTGTAAAATTGTTTTACATGTCATTTAAATAAATAAATAAATCTTAAACTTGTCCAAATTGTTATAAAATGTTATGGTTATCAAATAGAACACACACACAAACACACACACAAAAATAATTCTACACATTTTTAATTAAATGTCACTCAAAATTGTATTCAATTCTCAACTACAAAAATTCAGCATCTGAAATAAAAATATCAGAAAGAAAAAATCATATCCTACAATGAAACATGTCATTCAAATTGTTAAACTGAAAAATATAAAAATTATTATTTTTTCAATGGTCCCAGATTACAGTCCATTATTCACTATAATCTTTATATGCTGGTTTCAGCCAATGTGGCTGGAGCACCGAGCGGCACTGCATTTCTACCTGCCCTTTTCCTCTTTCAGCTAGAGGTTTCTTTCAGAAGGAAAGAAAACACATTCATTTAAACATTAATCTTCAAAAACTATTTTAAATGTCTCTCTCTGCCTTCCCATTACCATCTAGTTGACCGCTTCACTTCGGTGGAAGATGCAGCCACGTAAATTGCTGTGAGGCTATTAAAACCGGTGACCCCAACGGCACCTCGTTTAGCTGAAGATACCATTTGAGAAAGGAAAAAAAATTAACAAGGAGGACATGGATAAACAAAAAGACAATCGCACATATTCCAACCGACAAGTAAACAAAAGCGACACAAATCTGCAAGTGGCTATTGTTGCTACACTATTGTAGGGCATCTCTTTGAAAAGCATGCATGGTTTTTAACCCTCTGGGGTCCGAGGGTGTTTTGGGGCCCTGGAGAAGCTTTGATATGTCCTGACATTTGTGCTTTTTTCAGTTGCTTACAAACATTTTAATGGCTAAAGTTTAATAACACTGTAATCAGCACAAACTGGGCTACAATAATATGTGAGCAGCATATATGCACGTGATTGTGTTTTTGAGAAAACAGCGTTTATGGAAATGGCTGGTCGTCGACGGCATTGTTTGGCACTTGGTGTTTACCAGCGGTGTGTTTAATGGCAGCTAGTCCCATTTACGACCTTGCTGCTCTTAGCTACATCCACAAGGGTTTGAGAATAATAGTGTTTCTTTCCCACTAGGGGCCGAAGCTAGTGCCAAACAGACACTCTCCACCTTCACTCCGACCCGTCAGTTCTCTCAAACACAGTTTGGGCTCTCCAGAGAGCCCTGGCTCCTCCAAAACCCTCTCCGCCCCTTCGTTCCCATAGATACGGACACGATGCCCTATGGGAGTATTTACAAGAGCGAGTACAGGCGGGGGCATCGGGGACGGGCGAAATAGAGAAACAGAAGAAAGTGTGGATCAAAGTTCAGCAAGTGTATTTGTTATGTGCTTTGATCTCCATTTACAAAAGAAAACACATGTCTTTTTCGGATTGGAGGCCAACTTGACATTTAGAAAGCCTCGGTTTTGTTGACACGGACGATTTGTGATCACATGCGAACTGTTCTTGACTCTAGGTTGTGAAGTAGATTAAAAAAAGCTTAGCTGCTAATCGTGCAAAAAAGGAAGAAAGATCACTGTGACTTATCGACTGTTCTGACGATGTCACAGACGAGAGAGCGTCACAACGGCAAGGAGGACAGGAAGTCCTTTGGGGGGGGGGGGGTGAGAGAGACAGAGAAAAAAAAAAATAACGAAAGGCAATGCATATCTGCACACCTTTCAAACACAGACACGCACGTGAGCTCACCTTTAAAATATGACCGATATGGATTAAAAGGCAAATCTCAGGTTGAAAGATTAATACCGTCCACTTCATTTCCACAACCTGCCCATCTGTGAGCGCTGAAAGCCACTTATGCAGCATAAAAGACACAGCGCTGCTCCTCTGCCTCTTCATTCAGCCCACACAAAGGCCACTCAAGGCTAAGAATCTCTCTCGTGGCTTTCAGGCAGCTACAGAGGAGGATGCTATACCTGTGAACACTGTAGCACAAAGCTGCTAGCTATTCCTCGACTCGTCTCTCTGTGCGTCTGCTGTCTCTTCCTCTTCTCGTCCGCTCTTCGCTCTCTCAGGCTGTCAGTTAAAGCTATGCTCATCTTTATAAAGGCCTCCCTGCTAAAGCCACACAGAGACAAGGGAATCACAGCTGGATGAAGTCAACGGCCCACTCTGACCAAAGTCCACCTCTCTTTATGTCCCATTTCTCCCTTCTTTACATCATTTTTTTTTAAGTTTAGTGCCTTTATTTGATAGAACAATAGAGAAGAGACAGGAAAGCATTGGGAGGAGAGAGGGAAGCAGGATCTGCAAATGAGCTCGAGATGGGAATCGAACTCGGGTCGCCGTGAAGGAAGTTGTGCCATATGTCGGCGCACTAACCACTACGCTGTTGGCACTGACATCTCTTTTAATTATTATTCTCTACTTGCCTTAGTTACTCCCCCTCTCTCATCATTTCTCATTCCCTCTCCCCATTTCTCTTATTTCTCCTTCACGCTCCACATTTTGCTTCTCTCTTCCTTTTATTTCTCCTCTTCTCCTCATTCCTCTTTTTCCACCTCATTTCCTCTCCCAGTTTTTCTTCTCTCCTCTCCTTTCTCTCCTCTATGCTATCCACCTCTTCTGCCTTTATTTTACCCTCCTCTCCTCATGTCTCATTCCCTTTTTCCATATTTCCTCTATCCTCCCCTTATATGTGACCCTGGACCACAAAACCAGTCTTAGGTCGCTGGGGTATATTTGTAGCAATAGCCAAAATCACATTGTATGGGTCAAAATTATAGATTTTTCTTTTATGCCAAAAATCATTAGGATATTAATTAAAGATCATGTTCCATGAGTATATTTAGTAAATTTTCTACCATAAATATATCAAAACGTAATTTTTGATTAGTAATATGCATTGCAAAGGACTTCATATGGACAACTTTAAAGGCGATTTTCTCAATATTTAGATTTTTTTGCACCCTCAGATTCCAGATTTTCAAATAGTTGTATCTCGACCAAATATTATCCTATCCTAGCAAACCATGCATCAATGGAAATATTATTTATTCATATTTTAGATGATGTATAAATCTCAATTTTGAAACATTGACACTTAAGACTGGTTTTGTGGTCCAGGGTCACATTTGTCCTTCATTCTCCCCATATTCTTTCCATCCTCCCCTTATTTCTCCTTTACACTCCTTATTTCTCTTCTCCTTAGTTCATCCTTTCTATTGCCCCTTATCTTTCTTGTCTTCATCTCATTTTCTCTCCTCCCTTATTTCTCTTCATCCTTCCACCATTTCTCCTCCCCTCTTATTTCTCATTCAATCTCAATATTTTACTTCTCACTTACCGTTATTTCTCCTTCATGCTCCTTATATCTCCACTCTCCTCCCCTTATTTCTCTCCCTTACATTTTCCCTTTCTCCTCTCCTAATTTTTATAATCTCACTTCTCTTCTTTTTTTCTCATCATTTATCATACCTTCTTCTACTCTCCCCCTTTATTTCTTTTTATAATCTAATTTTTCATCTTCTCCTCATTTCTCTTCTTCTCCACCATTTCTCCTCCCTTCTCCTTATTTCTCTTCTTCTCTAGCATAATTTTTCCTTTTCATCACATATTCTCTTCTCTCTTCCCCTTGGCTTTTCTTCCCTTCCCTCTTCTCATCACTTCTTCTCATTTTCTTCTCTTAAACTCTCATTCTCCTCCTTTACTCTATCAAAGACATTACTTGATGACTCAGATCACAACTATAGGCCAAAAAAAATATATATATATTTCCCCAAATCCCTGTAACATCCCACTAAGCTCATTCTTTCTCAGAAAAAAAAAGTCTCAGAAATAAAGTCAGAGAAACATCACTCAGGTGAGCAATAACTTCAAATTCAGTATATCATAAGTCTGAAGATATCATAAATTTCTCACAAGCCTACAGGCGTGAGTGAACATGACCGAGAAACATTCCAGCCTGCTCATCCAATGGTAAATGTCGGACTAATCAAATAGAGTCGATGGATTGGCTACAGTGGAAATCGCTGCTCTTTTATTGGACCACATTAGCCTTGACCTTCAGGGCTCAAATGAAACGTCCTTGAAGATATAATGCTTTAATGTAACACACAGCACAAGGGCTCCTGTACTGCTACAGAAAACTCACGCTTCAGAGCGCAACTTTGAACTGCACGACTAACGGCACAGTATAACTGAAGGACATTCACAATAACATTACACACACATGCAAAGACACAAACAGATACACACACACACAAAACAAATGGGCTCTTACCTCTATGTCTATTTGTAGTTTTATCAAACATAAGCATAGCATCCTCTACCTGTAAGAGAACAGAGAGAAAAATTAGTAAAGGAAGGTGAAAGCTGCCAGTGATTTGGTTGAAATTTACACTAGAATAATGATAAAAAATGTAACAATACCAGACCGACTGTATTTACTTTATTACGTATTAATTTAATATCGCTTGCTTGAATAATTACTTACAAGATCTACATATTGTTTTAATTAGCTGATTTCTTTTTACATATTTATTCAAATATTAATAACTGAAAGAGCAGTTTCCACCAGCCTAAGCTGGTTTGAGCCTGGCTGTCAAGAATTCTGAAATTTCTGGTATTTGAGGTATTTAACAACAGCCTTTTTTGATATTGTAACATCTTGTGCACTTCTACTTAAATAGATAACTACTGGAGACTAAAAGCATTTACACAAACGTACAGATCTGAAAGCTGCTCATGGCCATGTTCTGTGAGGAATGATATCCCTCCACAGGCCCAAGGGTACCATCCTGTCTGACCCTGACAGAGGCCTGTTCATCCTTAAGGAAAACCCTGTCTGCAAGGACACATTTCAGAGTGCATCCAACCATAGTCTTCTCACTCACAAACACACTGACACAGGTTTTATAAATACACATTGTGCACTAATAAATGCACAAAAAGTGCATGCCATGCCTGGCGTACACATGCTGACGTACACACTCACTCCACTGCTCCTTCCTGAGGTCCCTGAGATTAACCCTAAAGTACAGGCGGTTGGAAAAACACCTTCCCGGCACAAAAGGAGCCATCAGTCACTCAGGCCCATAGAGAACAATAGAGCTGTGAGCTTTAGAGAGCCTCATCACCCTCAATCACTTCCAATAAAGATCACGCTGACTGGAGCTCTCATAGAGGCTGAGGAAAATCTGTTATACTCCACTATCACTCAATGCATATTTATGTTCCTCTAAAACAGCGCTCTACTGTATGTTCAGGGAAACACGTTTTATAAATGACCACTGGAAACATGAGTTTTTTTGAAAGTATGTTTCTTCTGTATGATTCCGTTTCTTCCACAATAAATAAATACACCATAAATGAATGAATGTGTATACATATACCTGTATATAGGAACAAGACAAGAATCATCCCTCACATGTTGTATAAACATGCTGTTTATTCTTACAAAAAGTCAGCAAATTAGTGGTTTAATGGTAATACTCAGTTTCTATCTTGCAGTATGTAGTTAAAAAAATCATATCATCTAATGAAAATGTTGATGCCAATGTAAATGGATTTTTCTGAGAAACTACTAGCAGCATTAGAAGGGAGATTCTATAAACTGTGTAATATTTTAATGCAGCAATATAAACCATCATGCCAGCCTTTCACAATCTCAGTGATGTATGTCGGCTCTATAATTATGTTGTCCATGCTGGTGGACGCTAGTTTATAGGCCTGTAGCCGGAGCATATAGTTCGGTCCAGAAAGAGGAGAGTCTCTTGACTACAGCTGCACTAAAGCATGATGGGAGGAGACAGCCCCCAAACTGAGGCTCATATGTAACTGTCTCTCCTCATAACCAGCATGAAATCTCTCTTTTTCCTCATACAGTGAGAACCCTTTTCACCTGTCTAAGGCCATTAATGAAAAAGCTTCTAATTTGCATTTTTCTAGTTTCTATATATAATATAGAGAAACTGAACATTTTAATTAATTATTTAATTTAATTAATTTGATTTATCATTTCTATAGCTGCTTAAATTTTTTTGAATAATATAATAAATAACATTGTATAATATAGTAAATAAACGGAAAAGTGAAAAGTGTAAAAGAAAAAATTAAAAAGCAAAAATATAATACATTTTTAAATTCATTAATTAATATAAATATACTGAAATTGTAGGTGTGAAATATTATTAAGTGCACATTTAGCCAATATCATTATATGTATTGAAAATTTGATTTAAAAACAATGAAATCTCTGAGTTTTTCCCCTCAATATTTATATTCTCAAATGCTCTCTAGTCATTCTCGATGACCTAATGCACAACTTCACACTTCAGTCCTGCTTTGCTGCCTTCAAACCACCCTGACCCATTCAGCCTTTCAATAGGGGGACAAGTATTCAAGGATAGATTCAGCCTGCCAGCGGCCATCAGATTGTGGGATAAGAAGCTCTTGAGGGCACACACACATATATAGACACGGCACAAAGGTGAGCGTGGTCCCACACCCAGTCTGTGCCTAATCTTAGGTCCGCTCTCTCCTCTTTCTGTGAAAGAAAAGCCTGAAGGATAATAGCTGTCTCTTCAATATGTAAGGGGGCCGGGCGGCCCCCACAGATAACAGTCCCGCTTTTATATTCACTGTGAGAGAAGAGGTAAAAAGGGGTGACTAGATTCTTGGAAAAGAACAGAAAGCTCTTCTTAGAGTTCTTCCTATCTAGTAACGCAGCAGGGGGGAGGAAGGGGCATTTTAAGTTCTCTTAGAAGGGTGGCAGAAGGTTCGGGAGTGTCTGTGAGGGTAATGGCGCTTGCATATGCGACGGTGCCGCATTCGAAATGGCCCTGACCTTTACTTGTTAGCTCTTGCGACTCTGAGGGGCCACGGTATGGCGGGACCCCAGGCTCGTTGTGCGCCGATCGATGCGAAACAAGTGGCCTTACAGCACTCTGATGTGGTGGGGAATTAATTAGCCGACCGCTGTGTCTGGAAGGACGCGGCAGCACACGGTGCAGGATGGCAAATTGTGCGAATTCTCCCCAGGACCAGTAGGATGGTGCCATTAAAAGCCCCCGTGGCACACCCTAGGTGGTCGCGCCACTTTGCCATTAAACACCATTACTGATAATTGACTGAACAAGTGGCCTTTTTACTGGCCATCCTTAGCTTGGTCAGTGGCTAATACGCGCTGTGCACCCGGCACACTGAGTAAATGCCACGGTAATGCCTGTTTTATGACAGGCACGGAAGGGGCAGGTCCTGTCTGAGTGTCGATAAAACTGCGTTTAAATGTAGTTTGTGAAAGCCAACTGTAGCTCGCATTGAGATTTATGCTTCTTATTAGCACGGGCCGTACATTCAGTCCTATGAGACACAGGCCTTTATGGGCTTTTATAGCTGGACTGTGGACTGTTATGAAGAAAAGCACACGGGCGTTGTGACCTTATATTGCCAGAGAACACAACATGCAGTGGAGTTAACCAGGGGCCAAATACTAACCGACCTCAAAACAACAGGAAAAAACATGGTGTTTACAACTGAAGTGAGTCATTTCCATGCTACTAGCATCACCATAAAAAAATTCAAAAATAACAGTTGCTTTCTATTTGCCATTGTCCAGTTGTTTTGGACGCTTAAAAATCACATTGAGAGAATCAATCTACAAATGGTTCATTTATAGCTTTCTGAAATAATTATATGAATAAATAAATGAAAAATAAAAATGTAATTAAAAATCCAATTAAAAAGCCCAATATAAAAACAAAACAAAAGCAAAGCAAATAAATAAATAAAAGGTAAAAATAAAACGTAAAAGCCAAAAAAGTGCATCTATCAAACTGTCCTGAAGCTAAATGGCTAGCTCACATCTGTAAACCTGGTGCAGTCTCGATCTGTGTGTTCCTGTATGGCAGCTGTGCAAAGCAGCTTGAAAACATGTTTTCATTTAAGTAAGAAATATAATTGGAAAGTCTGTGGGGCCATTTTTTATTAACTTTGGAAGGTATCAGCAGGAGGACAGGGGGGAATACAAGCCAGCGGAAGCACACCCAGACAGGGGGAGACTGTGTTTACATGTAGGTGAGGGATGGAGAGAAGGCAATCCAACACTTGGTTAAATTCACTCAGCTGCCAGGGAGTGGAATCTACCACCTGCCATATGACTGTTCGCTAAATCTCAGACAGTAAGGAAAGAAAAACAGACTCCACCTCTCTCCTCGTGTCAAACTAACGTGTGTGTGCCTGTCACACCAAGGCATAAATCTCCAAAAAAACATGCTACAAAATATTTAATCAGACGCATTGAAATATTTAGCAGGGGACAAAAGCATCAGTGGGTTTTCTGACTCAAAGCATTTACAGAAAGCAGAGAGGATGGGCAATAGAAACTGACAATAGCTTCACACAGAGTTTCCAGTGGGGCCTCTAACTGCATTCTTGTAGCAATTTTTAAAAAGAAATGACATTCAACAAATTAATGTCATATTTCAAAAATATGTTATATTATATAACATATTGCTATTCTAAAAAAAAATGTAAAATCTGTTGAAAAATATTAAGTTATATATTTATGCAATTTTATAGCTATAAATACAATATAAATTAAATACACCTACATGTAACTTGCATATACTGTACACACACATACTGTATGTATGCATGTGTACTGAATATATACACATGCTTTCTGACTTTGTAGAAGCAGCTCATGAGAGACATCCTGCCCTAATAAACAGTGTCTCAGACAACTATTTAACATCTTGAGATTCAGTGACAAACATAAACAACCTGCTAAATTGACAAAATATGGGGCCAAAATCGGAAAACCAGACGAAACAGTCCAAGTAAACATGTCTCTGCAGATGCAGGACACACAGGTGGCTCAATGGCATGGTTAGTTATATGAGAGAGAAGTCTGTATGCATCCCAGCACCTCATCATACACGTGCATGCGTGTTTATGTGAATGTGATCGAGCAAACAACCCCGGCGATCAAAAATAAACAGTGGCAGACGAGGAAATGGATATTCAAAGGCAGGTCTCATTTAGCACCACGGCTGGGTGGAAGGGGAGACGTTTATTTGCATAACGGAATTGGAAGTGACTGTCAGCGTTGGCTGCAGAATCTACTCCCTCATCTACTGCAGACACCCTCCAGCTCACGGCTCCTCGTTTTTTGTTTCCCTTCTCATTTGTTCTTGCACTTTTCTTTAGCTGGAAAAATTGATGTGTAAGGAGCAGGGCTCTTTTTTCTGCTCAAAGATGATGCATCGAGTTTCGGCGGCTCTGATTTTGAGGAGTCACTTTCTTTTCGTACGTAATTTCGCACAGAGCTGGCCGGTAACTGAGTTGAGTGCGATCGCTTGTGGCCGCATCTTGAGCACATGCTTCATTTGCTTTTAGCAGTGGTGATTAAATGCGCAGCTCTGGGCTATGCTCATGTTGACGGAAAAACAATGCAATTAATGTACACCGGATCAAAACAACCCAATAAAAAGAAAGGATGGCTTTAAAAATAAGGCTCTCCTGGTGTTCAATCGCAAGTAAGATACTCTTTCTGCGGTCAGATCATATTTCAAATTTTTTCTCTGAAAAATGCTAAAAACGCCAACTGTCTGTCCTTGCTTGACACTGCCACTTAGATTCTGCAAACATGTTGCCATCCAGCCACCAGAAGCCATTTAAGAATAAAATCGCAGTGAGCACTGCCTCTAAAGAGACATTTTTCCCATTTTTCCAAGGAATGGGCATTTGTGGTTAAGGTTCACCAATCCATAATTGATGAGAATAGCTGCTCTGATATATCAAAAGCGGTGCGTACAGGTCTAAACCTGATATTTATTTCCTTCTGATGTCAAATGTCTACACCTGCTGCTCTGATAACTCATTCCAGGCTCACCCATGACAAAACACTGGTGTGAAAAGGGAACAAATATATTTGACAAACAACAGGCCCTTCATTAGGTGGGGGATCACTGCACTGTTTTTGCAGGGTGGATAAGCAGTGATTTCAGTTTCAGCGGTGCCGGCGCTCGCCGCTCATGCGGCAAATCTGTTTTCAGCGACTTTCTGCGCCGCGGACATCTACATAAAAGGCAAAAGACTAACAAAAAGAGATGAAAAACCAACACCTGCAGCTCAGGACGCTAAACTCCAAACATCCTCCCCAAAATCCACGGCCCAGAGATCACTCATCACGGCAGATTACTCCATGCCATTATCGACTCATCGTCCCTTCACCGCTGTCACGTTGACGAGGCGTGATGTAAATGTATGTAAATCTACGCTCTTAACTGACAGTCTAAAGATGAGGAACAGATGAGATTAGGTGCAGAGGATCGCTTTCCACAGGAAGCCCCCCCGATAAGCTCATTATGCCCTTAAAAGGTTTAATTATCAGAGCCATTGCGTATGAACATTGCGTACAGAGCTTTGGAGTGAAATCCTGTGTAAATCCTGGCATCTAGCAGTGTCTGACAGCAAGAACCAGAAACAATCACAAATCATTTACTAGACACTAATTATTGCGTGAAAGCAAAAGCTGACCGATTTGTGTCTAACGACGTGGTGTGGCCTTGAGGAACATTGTGATGCTTTCTGAGTAGAACATTATTCTTGTCAAATCCGCAACACATCTGATATACTGCAAATCAATAAATGACTCACTCATTTACTCAGATACTTAGAGGCGAGGTGTGTAATTTCTGTATGATCAAACAGAACTGAAAAAAATTACTACTGGTTTAAAAACAGGCTGTAAGAACTCTCACCGTCTGTCATTGGTTGGGCAAACAAACAGTCCCACCCCAAACTCACGCCACTGGTTGACCCAATGTTTCTGCATCAAGTCAATTAGGACGCTCAAACACGAAACACTGAAAATGGCTTACTTGTAGCTGACTTTGCATATTATGTTGGGATTGTAGAAAGCATTTTATTATTGAAAAAATGGATTTCAAATATTTTTATATTATCTTGACCTACACATTCAGGTAAATGACTGATGAGTGAACAGTTGAGAAATTTTATAAAAAATCAATAATTTCATGAATTAAATGCTTATTTGGGGTCAACTGAAAAAATATATACAAGTTGAGTTTTTTTAAATAATTATTAATGTATACAATTAACATGAAAGCCACACATATCTCATAAACCCTTGTTCTTCTATCGCTAACCCCTAGATGGTAATGACTGAAGACAGTCTCACCTCAGCTAGAACCCCTGAACAGGATATTTTAACAGCAGATGACGTCGAGACTCTGTATCAGAGGGCACCAGTTGATTCAGTGGCATTGCGAGTTGTCAACAGGGCGGCTCGGCTCCCAGGCACTGAACATGACTCACCATCTCTTCTGGTGTGGCACTGCAGGTGACGTAATCTGATCTGGAAACATGACCCCTGTGCCCTTTCTATGGCCCAGAAAACACTGAAGCAGAGCTTCTTTTATTAACTACATTAGGGGCGGTGAGCATATATCAGCGATAACGGCCTAAGAGCTCTCTGGAACAAGTATCAGATTTTAGCTCCCAGATACTAGAGAAAAATGCAACCTTTTCACAATGCTGTAAAGTAAAATACCTTTCTTTAAGTAATCCACTGCTTTATTTATGGTTTAAAAGACGCTTCAGTGTAAATAAAAATAGTTTGAACAGAACTTTGCGTGTTCCAGTATAATTTATTTCCTGCAGGCATGGAAATGCGCAAGTAATGCGAGATTTGGAGTGTGCAAACACTGTCAATGTGTGGTGCACTTGAGAAGGTGACAACAGGGGGCTTGGCACAGATTGCTGGCTCCTGTATGAGTGCTCAGGGAAACAATGCTTCTACTGCATATCAACTACCTCTTAACACAACTGCAGCGACAGCACTGAAGTGTTGCAATAAACCAAAAAGCTGCAAAAATACAATGGACCACACATTTAGGCTTCCTGTTCCTGCCTCAAGAGAGCGTCTCTGATATAAGTGAGCCACAGACTGCCACTACGGCCTGCATCCAGACAGAATGAGAGCGAGCGTGGAGCCAGAAAGCCCCTGGTCAGAGACAGGGTGGCATTAGGAGAACCTGGCCTGGAGAAGGGGGCAGCAGCTGATGTTACAGACAGTCATTACTCCACTCAGCTCGAGGCATGACACTGGAACGGCACAAGTGGGCCAACTAAGATTTATCCACACTGTCAGGACAGTGTGGAGTTGACCAGAGGGCCTGCTGATGAATCCCACCCTCCACTTCTGTTTGCAAGCTGTTCAGGACCAACAGGTCACAATGGCATTTTATTTATGGCGCTTTAACATGCCAAGCTGATACGGCTTATTCCCTGCTTTAGCATGGCGAATGGCCCTTCCATTAGGAAGTATGGTGCATGGGAGCAAGTTATGTCTCTCTAGTTGCATCAATCTCACTCTAAAAACTGTGGAGTCCAGTTTCAATTGAATTTAAATTGAATTTGCCATACTCCACAGAAAGTTGAACTTTAAAAGCCAGGAAATGCAGTTTACCAAAGTTTCAAAGTTGATGAATTCATTCAGGTCTCCTTCAATAAATTTAAATTGTAACTGCAATTCTGCATACTGTTCACTGCAGAAAAGAATTAAGTCTTTCTCAATTCAGCTCCAAAAGAAACATTAATAATCAATATACAGTGCAATAGTACAATATTTCATCAAAAAAATAAATAATAATAATAATAATAATTAAATAAATAAAAAAAAATATATCCCCAATATGTGACAGCTAGTTGAGAAAAGGTTGAAAAAACTATATCATGGTTTTCTTTAATATACTACTGTTGTTTCTGTTTATTTACTGTTCTGTTCAATCTAACTGCCACAGTATGTTCTCCATCTGGTGTTTTTGGTGTACATAAGTATTATAATGATATTAATCATTTGAAAATTCAGTAATTAAGCCAGTTACTTAGTATGTAAATAGTGTTTCAGAAACACTGGCAGGCCTTCCGTTCAAATCCACAAATTTAAGAGCAAATCCAGACGTGTCAGCTTTCATTACAGCAGGTGTGAGTGGCAGGTCATGGAGCATGCATGAGGGAAATGACAGCAGGACAAAGGTTGTTTCGTTCCAAAATGAAATGGGAGTGGAATCAAGCCGGGCACCTCAGCGTGGCAAAGCCCCAGCAAACCTCCGGGCCAGCGGCTGAGGAGCAAGCTTAACCTTTCTCCCTCACTCTCTCCCTCTTGCTATCTCTCGCCCGCTTACTCACTTCCTCCCCCCAGCCCCCGCCTCCTTGCGCCTATCTGCTCGGATCGATGGCCGCACTGCAGAAGTAGTGGACTGGGAGTGCGAAAATTCAGCTCGTTTTTGGAGAGAAGCGGTGTAATTTTCGCTGTGATGAAAAAAGCAATAACATTTTTGCTCGTCCTTTACAGCTAGCGATAGACAAGGTGTGGGCTCAAACAGCTGAGAACTCACCTTCCCGGTAGTCGGAGGGGCAAAAGTCACATCCGCACCCCCATATGCCAAAAAAGAAAAAATGGAAGACTTCAACCTTTCAATATTCAAGTGAATACGAAATCTGTCAGAGGCAAACCAACGATCTTATGAACATTAACGGGTGCAAAATGATGAGCGAAACTCCTGGATTTCAATAAACAAAATATCAATCTTATGCAAAGGCTGGCGGGCTGGATGCGCTCCTTGTTTTATTAGGAGCAGATGTATGTGCCTGATAGAGAGCATTAAGGGTTATATCCCGGCATTCATTTCATTACAGTTCCCGCCAGAGCCTTACCCCCCGTAGCTCTTTATTTAGCTCAGCAGTTAAAGCCTTTTTAACTGCAGATTCAATATGACGACATTCACCACACGTAGGGGAAGAGCAGAACAATGGCGAATCTAAAAACGTGATACTCTACGATACTGTTACTTCTGCAGATCTCTGATCACGACACCTCCCGCCCCATCCCGTTCCTTTTATTTGAGGATAAAACACCAGAGCACAATTTGAATACAGTTGTACATCTTTCCATTTATTAATGCTTGGATTAACATGACTGGGGGTTTTGTCAAGGGAGTCTTTACTAGAGCCCAGGGAGCAGTTCTGTGTGACAGTAATAGTCCTCAGTTAATATACTTGAGTGATGCAGATTTCTTAGTGTTGGAAAGCAGAACAAAGGGGGTTTATTTGAAGCGTGAACACAAAGGTAGAATTGTAAAGTGGAGGGTGTAAACGGGAGGGTAGGAGCCACTCGAGATGAAAGCCATGTTATTTGACACAGCGCTGGCAGTGAATTAAAAAACAAAGGCAGTGGTGGGAGAAACCTCCCGACTTTTTGACAGGAGAAAGATGAGCCACTTTTACTTTCCTCCCATCCTGGCTTTCAGTCTCTCACACTGGAAAAACACTATTTGCTCTTGATATCATCTGTCCGTCCACAGGCACCCTTGATTTCTTACTCCCTCCCTCGATATCGATTTCGCCAGACTGTTTGCCGCTAAAGTTCTTCTCCGGAAATCTTAAAAGTTGCTTTTTTTAAGCCTTTGAAGGAAAATAAATTAGTGGGAAGGAGATCATTGTGTCTTTTTTGGAGTAATATAAAAATGTTTGTTACAAATATTTCATCAGCATTAAAGTGGATATGACAAAAAGTAGATGCCATTTTAATTAGCGTAAAATCGAACAAAATTAATTAATATAACTAAATATCTACTAAATTAAAAATTGAATAAAATAATAAAAATAAAAAGAGTAAAATAAAAGAATAAAATAATACAAAAAAAACAACTCTTTTAAAAAAACACTCTCTTTTGAACTGTCTTTTTATCAAATAATTCTGACAAAGGTATCATGGTTTCAACAAAAAAGCAGCACAAATGTTTTCAACAATGATTTCTGTTCCTTGAGCATCAAGTGAGGATCATGTGACACTGAAGACTGGAGTAATGGCTGATGAAAATTCAGCTATGCCATAACAAGAACAAATTAAATTTTCAAATATATTCAAACACAAAATGTATTTTAAATTATAATAATATTTCAAAACATTCCTTTTTTTTTTTACTGTATTTTTCATCAAATAAATGCTGCCTTGGAGAACATATGAGACAAAGCAAAAAATCTTAACAAGCCCAAACTTCTCAACAGTAGAGTACATTATCGTTAAAAGACAAAAATCTAAAAAAAAAAAAAAAAAAAAAAAAAAAAAAAAGATAAATAAAAAAAAAATTATAATAAATTAATAAAAATTAATTATTCCATAAATATGGTTAAATAATGTGCTATGGTGCCAAAAATAAATAAATAAATAAATAAATAAATCCAGGTTTAGTGTCAACAGACAGCCGTCATCCTCTTGGAAGCCTTCAAGACGCTCTAGAGTTCAGTATTTTCCCACCAAACACCCTAAAAAAACTATGTCTTGAAGTAGAATGAAGCATCTCTGAAGTTTCAGTTTGCTGCTTTGTTGGCTCTCATGAACATGCATGTGCAACACAGTGCTGTGGAGGTGGGTAGGAGAGCAGCCAGGCTCGAGGAGGAGTTCAAAAGCCTAAAACGGGCCACACGTTCTTCTGAGGGCCCCTGTAGCACAGCAGAAAGGCCTCCTGAGAAAAAACAGCTCTGAGAGTTCACAATCAAAGGCTGGAACTCAGAGCTCCACTGAATGGAACTGTATAACAATATGGCATTTGAACAGATTCAGGCAATGTTCCTCTGAATGTGATATCAAGCCTTCAGGTGAATTATTCAGAGTGGCTATTCAATTAGAATTATTATCAGACCCAAAATGGCCTCTGAGAACGAGACGAGAAAAGGATGGGAAAAGGAAAACCAAGATAATGAGAAGGTCACAGCCATAGAGTGAATACTAGAGTGAATGTTATTGCAGATAATGCCAAGCTCACGTGAACCTGCTAATATCTGGTGCATAGCTCTCCATTCAGTGTAAAACCCTGTCAGTGTGATAGATTGAAAGGAGTCTTGCCGCTCTCTGCCATTTTCTTTCACATTGTGGGCAGAGGCACAGTGCAAACTGACAAATCTCAGTGGGATTTACACTCTCCTGAGCTGCGGTTGCCAAGAAGTCACGTTTTTCCATTCATCCAGGCCAAAGAATTGAGGAGACACTGAGAAGATATTCACACTGAGGAGTCACTTTGACAAGCATCCATTCAGGAAAAAAAAAAACCTAAGCGATCGTTCACCCCCCCAAAAATGAAAATTCTGTCATTATTTACTCAGCTCAGTATGTGTTCCTTTTTTCCTTAGTTGAACAGAAAAAGAAATTCTGAAGAATGTGACTTTTAATGCAATGCACTGAAGCTTTCAAGCTTCAAAAATGATGCAAAACAAAAGTATCAAAGTGGTTCATATGGCTTGTGCAATATATTCAAAATCCTTTAAAATCTAAGTCATAATACACAAATAATCTTTCCAGATCACTAAGTCAGATTTAATGAATCATTTAAACTGGTTTCAAGAACTGGATCAACCTAATCATTAAAAAGAATAATTCATTCACAAATCAGACTGCTTCATCTTTATTGAATGCAACAAGTACAGCTAATGCAGATTTCAAGATTATTAGTGAATAAGACTTAAAATATAGTACAGAAATCACTTTTTAAATACTTTTTATGGGTGTTTTTTTTTTCTTTTTTCAATCTTTCCATTTGCAAAGTATTCAGTCTCCATTAACTGTAATTGCATGGGGGAAAGCAACCAGCACAGCCTTAAGAATTATTGTAGTAATCGCCAGCATGCCACAAATGTGGTACATAGACATTATCTTAAAAATAACCCAGAATATTCCTTTAACATTTAAAGGATCACACAGCGGACCTTAATTCTACCTGCTCTGACATGACGTACATTACTAAGGGGCCACCAGGTGAAAGAAAACAACATCTTTTATTCAGAAGAAAGGCTGTTAAGAACCATTCCACTTTAGTTAACTGTTTCCAGTTAACTAAAATCTCTGCTGACTTTGAACAGGAAACAGACGTCTTTAGGGGCATTGGGAAAGTGCCAATCATTCTAATTGTTTGAATTTGTATTGACTCAGCATAAGAATAAAAGAGATGTGGGTCAAAGCAAATACTTGAAGCCCCAAGCTTGAAAGAAAGAGAATCAACGAGTGAGAGAAACAGAGAAAGAGAGAGAGTGGGGTGGGAGGACAAATGTGTACCTCAGCTGTTCTAGTGGGTTTTCCATTATATTTCTGAAATGGACTGAGCAGGCAAAAGAGCTTCTTTTCAGATAGCGCGCAGAGGCAGAAATGACTTATAATGAATGAACACATCAGAATGGGATTCCTCAGCCATACTGCTCCGTTCACACCGAAAAAGGACTCTGAAGGAAGTTGCATAAGAACATGAGGTTAGAAGGAATTGTTGTGCATGGCCCAAGGCGACAAAGAGTCCACACCACAGAAAGAGCACAAACCTCTTTCAACACTTAAACAATTAAGTCCCCAAACTTATATATTGTACTGAGCACATTTTAGCATAGAGCTTTACTCCTTCCATTGTCCCTCCCTTCATCTTTCTCTCCTACTCTTATTACTTTCAGGAATCAAGCTGAATCAGTCTTTGCAACTTAGAATTGAATTATGCATTCGTTAGTTCATGCATATGCATGGATTCCCGAAGTTCATGAATATCTATTACGTTGCCATTTACATTTCTTCCATTTTCCTAATACATAAAAATCTTACACTAATGAACAAATGGAAGGACTACAGCTTGTAGACAGAGAGCTAGCGATGTGCTAAATAAAAGAAAGGCGTACAGGCTTTCTAATTAGAGCTCGGAAACCATGCGGCGCGATTTTAGACAGTGATTCATTTACGAACTTCAATGAAAAGCCGTGCGATTACATGAGAACTCGTGTTTCTAGATGGATTCTCAAGAGAATCTAAACGTTACCTCAGGGAAAACCAGAAGGAGAAAAAGACAGACAGACAGAAAGAAAGAAAGAAAGAAAGAAAGAAAGAAAGAAAGAAAGAAAGAATGAAAGAAAGAAAGAAATAAACGTTACCTCAGGGAAAAAGAGAAGAAGAAAAAAAGGAAGGAAGAGAAGGAATGAAATAAGTATAGAAATATTGTAGGTTTTAAAAATTTTTAGAGTTTTAAAATTTTTTAAATTTTAAAATTTGCTAAAGAATTAAATTATTAGTGTTGTTAAATTGTAACTATATAAATAAAATCTGATATATTAAAACAATACTGTCCACTTTATTGTAGTTTTGCTTTTGTTATTAGCTTCTAGTGTAGCTAACTACTTTTTCAAAAGAGCAGCTTGACTGTTGTTGAACCGTTTTAAATCATGAGTATTTTGTAACTTGGAGAGCTACAGTTTTAAAGTAGCTTCTCCACCACTGGTACCCTGGCAACCTTTCCACACCATGTAAAATGGCCAGAAAAGTAGAGAGGTTGATCGCCGACAATGTGTGTGAAAAATAAAGGATCCTGTTTTCATGATTCTGACACCTCATCAGCAGTTATCACAGGCTATGCACTACCGGTTCAGCACACATGCACACAGAGAGGAGAGAGATGGGGGAAGTTGCCCAGAGGCAGTAGTGCCGTGGCAGTGAGCATCCGTTTAGCAGGAAGTCGGCGTACAGCTGACAAACAGCATGTGTGTGTGTGTGCGCGTTTAATCCCCTTCTACCTCACACTCAGTGGGTGACCGTGTTCTAATAAACAAGAACACACAGAGATCCTGTATTTACGTATTAATAAAATCCCTCAGTGATACACTAACACTCTGATACTAAACTTTCCCTGAGGGTAGCAGAGACCGAGGCTGGTTGTCAAACTTTTTTTTCACTCCAGTGAATATTTCTCAGGGAAGTTTGTTTTGAATACAACATTGGCTACAAAAAGCTACTGAATACTTTAGGGCTGAGCAAAATGACCAAAAAAATTATCACAATATTTTTTTTTCTTCATATCAGTTGATATAGATAATTATCATGATAAATGTCAAACCTTTATTCCTTTTTAAGTTTAATGCCAGATTTTTGCTCCAAAGTGAAAGTTATAGAAACCAAACCATTAATTTAAATTAAATGATACGGTTTCAAATCAAGAAACAGGTTTGTTTTGCCTAATAATATTAATAATAAAAAATAATATTACCATTTTTATCCCTTAGAAATGCACATTTGATAGTAGTAGCAACTTGAGTTAGGTTGCAGATGTACATTTTTGTTCATTATCAAAACCAGTGACATTGTAGCAACCTCATTTTTATATGGTGAAATTTAATTAAATTAAAAAGGCTCAAATGAGGAGCGCAGTTTCATTCCGCTTCTGGCGCATAAACATTATACTGAACATTTATCAAACTCTTCATATTGTTTTATCGCAACAAATTCTAAATTATATTGCCATAATTATCATTTTCGATTTATCGCCCAGCCCTAAAATACTTCCACTGGTATCGTCCACTGGAGTTGTCAACATGCAGTTCACAGATTTGATTATATGGGGTAACCGGTCACAATGGAACCCACCATTAAATAGATCAGGGATTCCCAAACTATTTGTCAGGTGAACCTCTTTGACAAAACATTTGCATGTTCATGGTGTCAAATTTCAGTTAATGGTCACATGACATGCAAGAAAACAAATAAATATTTAATCTTCGAGTAAAATGTTATTTATCATTTTAAAATTCACATGTTTATGACTTGGTTCATTATTAGCTTTTCATCAGCTCAAAAACACCCTGCAGTTCCCGTACAAACCCCCAGGGGTTCGCAAACCCTGGAAGAGACCATTTAGTTTTCCAGCTAAATTTAATAGTAAAACAATTGATTCAACTTTAGACTCAAGCTCTTGTTGTTATTGTTCTCAAGATAGAACTAGTCTTTGTGATAACTAACTAACCCCAGCCTCCTCTATAAACCACCCCTGATTGAGTCACCTAAAAAGAATCAGTTTTCCCATAACAGGCTTCACGTGTCTTCCAGAACAAACCGTATCGAATACATTCACACAATGGCGAGAAAATTGAACAGAGATGATAAAAATGTTGCGACTTTGTTTCCGAAGCTCCCAGAGTCGGTGTGCACTGATAGCGCCACCATTCAGGTATTCAAGCAGGTTTGCATAGGGAACATGACTGTTATTGTGTGCAAGCATTTTATCCCTTATTTGCTGATAATGACAAATCTCTCTCTCTCCCTCCCTCTCTCTCTCTCTGTCAGTCTCGTGCGGTGGTAGCCGGCTCTTTGGGTTTGCGCAGATAAGCGGGTGATTCATCATGAGGCTGAAGGCTGCACACGGTGCCTTATCAGCCCCTTGCAAGGATCCAGTCTCACCGCACATGCTCTCTGTTTGGAAAGTGACCTGCTGCCTCCCGGCCCCAAATTACCATGACAACATTAGAATTATCCAAGCAAAAATGACAAGAGGACGAATTAATATATTTCGTTCACGCTTAGACCACCCGGCATCCCCGTCGCCCCAATCTGGTGCCAAATTCTTCATATATGTTTCCATTATTGAAGGGAAAATAATGGCTGACCAAAGGCGACCTGATAGGGAGGGACTTTAATGAATGCAAACGAGCGGTTTGGCTTCTCCCGGCGAAAAAAAAATCTTAAGAGAAACGTGTGCGTCCCTCCTTATTGCATATTCCAGGTTGTGCTTTAGTAATATCATATTTAATTCAATCAAGCAATAAATGTGTGTGTGTTTTTCGCCACTGATATAAGTGGGACGGCACTGTGAGAGTGTAATTGAGTCAAAAATAAATAAAGAGACAGTAATGACAAGATGGCGAGCTGTTCAGCAGGGCCGTGATTGAGTCAATGGAGCGAGGCAATAATAGCGCTTTCCTCTCTCTTTTCTCTCGCTATTGTCAGGATGAGAATATCATTGCAGAAAATTGCCTTGTAGGGAAAAATATATGAATCTGTTAACAAATGGACTGGCAGCCCATCCTCTTTTGAAGACATTTGAAGAAAAAATAAAATAAAAAAGTCGAGAGGGAAGCAGACAGGAAGGGAAAGCAAAACACAAACTCGCTAACGATTTTGCAGTTATGACGTTATTTACGGTGAAAGCGAAACAATGAGCTGGCTGCATCTCGCGCTGTCTCCCTCCCTCTCCGCTTGTGTCTCTCTCTCCCTCTCTCTCTTTGTAACACAAACGCAGGCTTGATGTGTTAGCATCAAGTGAGGATGAGAGTGGTCCACTGAGGGGTGCTCCAAACACACACACATGCATTTTCTTTCAAGTCCTCCATCTTTTGAGCACAAATCTATTGCCATGCACTCAAACAACTTTGGTAAAGGACAAGAATGACTACAATTTTTTTACAAAAAACAACAGCTGATGGGGTAATCAGGATGAAGCATTATTTCTAAGAGTGTATGAGAGTGTGTCACAGCACATGAACACAGGGTGAACACATTTTCATGTTTACTGTTATATTTTTGGTAAATGTCCTCATCACTAATTCATTCAAAAAGTATCTCTTCATCAAATTTTATGTATTTATTAAATCACAATACTAATAAATAAATAAAGAAGCAAACAAGATGATGAATGTGTAAAATTTAAATACTTTGCATAATCAATGTAAAGCTGCATTAATAAATAAGAAATTAACCAAATAAATTATTATTAAACTATTTCAGTAGGAACGAAATAGCAGGTAAAATGAATTAATTTTTTAATGAATGCATATGCATTAAAAAAATACTATTTAAATTGTAGACATTGTCAACATTTTTGTCCATTTCTCACTCATTTTGGAAGGAATAGCTGATTTCAAACTGGATGAAGCAGAGTGAACACAAGGCCCTCAAGCATTGGCAGTATGGGTACCCAAGAGTCACATGACTGGACTGTAGCCTTGTTATCTGGCAAGCTTTTCTTTTGTTTTCCGTCATCAGTTTTTCTGAGCTTTATTGCGGTAAATATGCTACACGTTCCCAAATGAACCATCTGTGATGGGAACAATTCGTCAAACAGGCCCTCTTCAGCCTTACACCAACTTGACAACGAGGCCTTGCAAAACCTTCCCGCTTGTTAAAAGGCTGAAATCAAGCTCTTTTTTATCGATTCAAATCAAGCCAAATTCATTATGGGGCTGTAATATTTCTGAGTGATTTGAAACCAACGAGCGGCCAGGGAGGCTTTTAAATTGATTAGTTTGTCTCATTCAACAGTCAAAACAATATCCCGAGCAGATAAACAAAGTATACCAAGCTATTATTGAGCATGTCTGTACGGCTCTCAGTCCGAAATTAACTCTGATGTACAGTACAAGGAGCTCGGCTTTCATGCCGAGTATCTCTCATCGGGCCATTGTTGCATAAAATTTTATTTTAATTGGACGCTTCCAATTGAAGCTCCTGCAAGTTTTTGAATCATCAATTTTCCATTCAATATATGCCTATTATGGAGCCTGCATGAAATGGCCCCGTGCCAATAGATGGCCTTGAATTTTCAAAAGTTTTCCCTGCAAGGTATTTGCAACATTAATTAACAAGCCTATTAACGAGACGAGCACAAACTGCTAAAACGGTTGTGGCCCATTTGCATTGATTGCTGCACACGTACAAAAGGATAGTCCTAATGCGACTGAACTAACAGTCATATTAAGTCATTGTATTAATGGCAAAGCAAGGCCAGAGGCTGGAGGGAAAGTGTACACTGGTACGCTTTATATTTATACTTTATATAGAACATAATAAATAAAATATTCAATATTATATGATTAACAAATACAAATATTTTAAACACTGTAACAATAATACTTTTGCTGTATTTAATACAGAAATAATATTTAAAAATATTACACTATATAAAAAAACGGTTCTGTAATATAAATATAAATACATGTGGTTTTTACTATGGGAAAACTATAGTGTTATAGGCTACATTTCAGTGCACTGCAAATGTAGGATCTATGATGATGAATAACTCCACTGCTCTGGATATTTTAAGGCATTTTGCAACCTGTTCTTGTTCACCTGTAAGCCAAGCCACGGTACAGAGGCCTGTCAGGCTGACTGCTCCCAAATTAGACAGATCTGACTTGTGAGAGAGCAAGAGAGAGCGCTTTTATTCTTGATTCGGAAACAGCTGAGGGCCAAAGCGAACAGCATTAAGTGTTATTTTCCATTCAGTGTGTGTGCAAAGAGGTCACTAGTCCCGGGTCAGTATTCAAACAGATGTGCGCTGTGGGAGCCATGTCATTAAAACTGTTCACAGATCAGCTGCAGCTTCCCACCCAGAACATCTAGCTTTGCTGTTCTCCTTCATCAAAAACATGGAGATTTAAAGGTACAGTTCACCAAAAAATAAAAATAACATGATTATTTCTCACCCTCATGTCACTCTAAACACGTACGACAGAAAGAGCAGCACAAAACCATTCTTTAAAACTACTTCACGCATTCCTACAGAATTAGAACAACATGAGGGTGAATAAATGAAGACAGAATTTTAATTTCTGAGTGAATTCATCTTTAAACATGCAAGATTAGAATTTAGCATAATAGTCTTCATCTCTGTCACAAACAACTTATTCACATAGGGCTGAATGAAAAAGCTCAAACCTGTACAGCTATACAGAGTAACCCTAAAATGATTCTTCTCAGCTAGAATAGAATCGTCTGCTCATCTCAATGGATTAGCCTAGTTATTGTGCTATGGAAACATCTTAATGAAGCCGTTTCAATAAAAGGAATTGGGTCCTTTTAGCGGCACACCTGGTTGTAGCCTGAAAGGATATGCGAGTGGGTTTTTCAGGGAGCTGTTTACCCTGTGTCTAAAAGACCCATATGGAGACAGAAAAGCTGAGAGGAGCAACAAGCACCACCGGGCTCCCCGCTGAATTGCGCTTTTGAGAGATTGCGTTTGGCAGTCCTGCCCGCTATCAGTTGGCAGGCAGTGGAGCATTCTCCGAATCATCTGCTGATCATTTAATTACAGTATGTTTCAAGGGGTAAGAGGGACCAGGGCATTGAAGAAAGCAAAGTTAGGATGCATGAGGAGTCAGGAAAGGGCGTCACGTAAAATGCAAGCTTTTTATATTCACACTGAGAGAGATAAGGACAACTGAAGGGCCATTGGGTTTCTCTGGGGTAAAAGCCTTTGCGATGGAAACGCAATTGTGTTGGCCATTCACTTAAGGAAGCTTGCTATTCTCCGGGTCTAATCTTAAAGCACTCGTCTCTGAGTTCCCATGAGCTCTACCATCCATCCACCTGCACTGTATCTTATCCATCTACACACAACACGAGCACACACACACACAAACACACACACACAGAGCTGACAATCACAGAGACAGATCCTCAAAGCCGAGAACACAAATACGCTGCTCAAACTATGTTGAGATAGATGCCAGACCGTTTAGTGCTAAATGAAAAAATACTTTATATGACATGATAGAAGACTGCCAGACGGTCCAATGCATTTAGGGTTAAAGGAACAGTTCATTCAAAAAATTTAAACACTCCTTATTTACTAATTTCAATATCATTTTATACCCATATCACTTTCTATCTTCACACAAAGAACAAAATATTAATTCTTAGTAAAAGTGATATCCAAGTTATATCTCTTAAAATATTAATGTTATTTCATATAATAATTAATAATAATAATAAATAATTAATGTTTATTTCAGTTTTAGTTTTGGGCAACATTTCAAATTTTCTAATATATATATATATATAAGAAAATTTGAAATGTTGCCCAAAACTAAAACTGAAATAAACATTAATTAAAGCTATATAGTCAAATACAAAATCTAATAATGGAAATAGCACAAATTAAAAAATGAGATTAGAATTAAAAGGAATTTTAAAAATACTATAACACTAAAACAATTTTTTACATTTAATGACACTTTTATAACTCTTTTGACATGACATGAGGATGAGTAAATGACAAAATGTTAATTTTTAAGAGAAACACACACGAAAGCTATACAAAAGGTGGATTCACTTTACTCAAAGGCAACAGGTAGATAAAAGACACATCATCTGAATGTATGAATACATGTTTTTTGAGGTAATTAAATCATAATAGATTTAATTACACTCATCAATCAATTATACAACAACATTATGTTCAATTTCCCATAACTAACACATTAAAAATGACAGATAGCTCAAATCAGAATATACTGTCATTGAAACAGCATGTAAAGGTTAATGTACTTCTGCTAAGAGGCCTACAAAAGGAAATAAGCCTCAGTTACAGGAACTGAGTGGCTTTTATGGAAGAATTTGAATGAAAACAGAATAAAAAGACGAAATTACAGAGCGCTGCTGAGACGACCTTGAGTGTCCGGCCTTTCCTTCGCAAGCATAACAGCTTCCTATAACTCCAGGTTTGCTTCTCTGTCAAATACTTCTGTTTTGTTTTGAGCTCATTACTTCACAACGGCACTGAGAGTCCAATCAAAAGGCATTCTCATTAAAATGCGAAATGGTTCAAAAGTAGCTGTCTAGCAATTACGCAGCTTGTCTGAAACGACTGGACTGCAGAGCTTCAAATGTCAATTATGTTAGGCAACACCACCGTATCAGTAGAGCTTCAGCGGGAAAAATGATAACGTTCTTAGAAAAGCCAATTTGTTTTCAAATTGTGTTTAGACGTAAACCGTGGCCCACTTTTCACTCAGCAAACCTGTCTGTCTTTTATGCAATAAACAAAAAAAAAATTCACATTGATGTTTCTTTTTTTTCTTTTCCGAAGTTGATTTCAAAACAATACCAAGAGGATGTTAAATACAAGCATTTGTCTTACACAGTTTTAACAGGCTAAAACGTCCTTCCTTTCCACACTTGATGGAAAAAAAAAACATGGCTAAAGGCGCACTCGGCTTGCCAATGCTGAGTCATGCTTATTGTTGTGTATAGCGTGAGCTTCACCAGCACCACTACCACCCCGCGGCAACATGGGAAGAGTGCCACGCTCGCAGCGGGCACCACCAGCCCGGCCAAGGTCAACACTGCCTGTTACCGCACGCACGTCCCACACCGCATAGAGGTTTGACTGTTCATTCCAGCGCTGAGTGAACGCTCACACATTTCACTTATGTCACTCAGCCCGAGTGCTACAAATACTAGCGCGCTTCCTCCATGAAAGCAATGACAGCATGTCACATGGAGAGACGGATGGATGACTGTGGATGGATTGTCTGCCATGCTTTCGGCAGCAAAGGGGGAAAAATTGGTTTGAGGCGCAAACTCTTGAAAGAGGGCCAGCTAGACACAGAAGGGGGGTTTCTTTAGAGTAACCTTCACACTACATCACAGAATTTCCCTTAACAGACGCTTGCCTTTCTCAGATGTTCAACAGATGCATTCATGGAGCCCTGCCTATGCGTATAAACTCAAGCCAGAGTTGCGAGAGATGCGTATGAAATCTGAGTGAATTATGCTAACACGGTGCTCAAATTTAAAATGTCCTTTAAAATATTCCAATGATTTTTGTTGTGATATGACTTTGCGTTTTTGTTTCTTTTACCCAAACATATTTTTAATATAGACAAAAGTATCATTCATTTTGAAAAGGGAAAATCATATAATTTGATAATCGTCAAAATATAACCAAATTAAATTAACTAAAAATAAACAAAATATAAATACATTTATTTTCTGATTAATCAAAACACTGAAAACTTCAATTTGAAGCAACGCTTTTGAAAAGCGTGAAAAAAGACTGTGCCTCATACTTGAACTACAATACCATGAAGCACTTTCAACGGCATTAATCAATCAAAAATAACTATACAATATGAAACTACTGATGAATAGTCAGTTATTCATGTGATGTATAGTTTTTTATTTGAATAGTCAGTTCTATCCATCCATCCATCCATCTCACTATCTATCCATCTATCTATCCATCCATCCATCCATCCATCCATCGCATATCGCTGTTCTGCTATATTAAGATTTTTTCTTAATATACATATTAATCAGCATATATCACATATATGAATAACCTCAGAGATCCTCAGAGCTGTCTTGAAAGACTTGGAAAGAAAATGGATGGGAGCTTGTGCTTTTTCTCCCTCATATTTTTATCAACAGTAAATCTTCGTCTCATCCTCATTATGGCTTGTGAACCACAAAAAAACCTTTCATCAATGAACATTTCCATCACTAATTTTCGTTGACTAGATTAACAGCGTTCACACTGTGTTTCTCTTTCAGCCGAACGCAACTTCAGTCAGATAATAAACAGCCTACATGTAGCAGCTTTTGCCTCTGGCTAATGTATCCCCACCGCTCCTTTAATAATCCAGCACATGCTTCCATGTTAGAACGGAGGGATTCGATAAATGAATAAATTAATATCAAATAAGCTTTGTTTCGGGTTTAATTTGATTGTGTTTGGTGGGAAGAGGGGCAGAAAGGGCTTGCTTGTGGATCAAATGATCACAATATCCATTTCGGCGCCGGCTTTGTCTTTGCTGAATTTGGATATTAATGAATGCAGAGGTTTAGCAGTGTTTGGGCGATGGCAGATTTCATGGAAGTGCAAATGATCCGCTCTGACATACACTGAATGCAGCTTTGATCTGCGATTTGACTAGCACCCCACGCAATGAAAGGACCAAGGGGAGAGAGGGAGAAAAAGAGTGCGAGAGAGAGAGAGAGAGAGAGAGAGAGAGAGGGAGAAAGAGGGGAAAAAACCCACAGAGCACAGAGGAGCACTCATCTAACAAGGCCTCTCTCTGATCCTTGTGCTCACCCGGCCCCTCTCACTCTCTCTCTTTCTACGTCTTTCTAGCAGCTTCACGTTTCACATGGTCTCCTTCGCTCTCGTATCCCCCCCTCCCCTTCTAATAACCCAGGAATGCTTCATTTGAATGAAATACAGTCATTTATCTACTGACACCAGAGATCATAAAATCAAATAGAGGCAAGTGAGAAGTCATAACGGCGGTGGTTCGTTTTATGTCACGTAATACCCCCATGAGCGTAAGGAGGCCATTCAGAATATGCTGCCATCAAACTCTCCTAATGTTGTTTTGACTTGTACCGAATTGTTATTGTAAGTCCCATCAGCGGTATTAGACACCCGGATCACGTCCCGCGCCACAGGCACTGTTTCTTGGCACAATCTCGCTACACAATTCTTATTGGGCCCCTAAAGGCACTTCAAGTCGAGTCCCCTCATAGCTCAGGAGAGCGAGTGCTGGTCATTTTCCTGTGCTTTTCTCCGCTGTCATAGGCAGGATGGAGTGCAGGGTGCGTCAGGCCGTGACTCGGTGTGTAAACAATACTAATGCTTACACTTTGATGGGCTCTTTATCTCTATTACAGGCGTGAATTTTGTAGAGAACAGAATTGATTGCGTCTGAGAGAGCTGCTGGTATTATGGCAGGCCACACACGGAGGTCTTATGACTTCGCACCAATTCTGATGAAGAAAATCACCTACGTGTCCAAATTATGGGGTCTCTGAGCTGAGATGTAGTGGAAATCAATTAGCCAGTGTATATCGGATGCGTCATGAAGTTTGTCAGAAGCGTGAAAATTAAATGTGACACTGAATTTGTTTATTTTCAGTCCAAATAGAGTGTGATATGAGGCCGTTTTAATAAATAAACAAGATCCTTAATGCCAGTACATTTATGCACACATAAGTGTGTATATATATATATATATATATATATATATATATATATATATATATATATATATATATATATATATATATATATATATATATAAAAGCAGTTATAGAAATAAGTTATAGATTTCAGCTTGTGTTTTTCCTTTAACAACATTAAATTGGATCACGCTGTGCACCTCAACTCAAAAACGAAGGCAGAGGCTTTGCTTTCCAGGCAGTCAATGGCTTAATACACAGTGTATTTGTATGAAGGTACATATTTAAAGAAACCGCTTACCCAAAAAATCTGTATTCTCACCCTCATGTCATTCTAAACCTGACTTTCTCTTCTCTGTTTTGAAAAAAAAAAGCTTATAAGGCAATATCAGGTTTTTAACTGATGCACAATTTCATTAAATCACAGTTTTTACTTAAACCACATTATGAGCTATTATCAGTTTTACAGTGAAATGACAGACTCTTGACAAAAGCTGCGAGCACTTATTATACAAATGTTTACATTTCTTTTTGTCACTCCCCACCAGGTACAATATTCTGATTACTTGCATCTTGTTTTTAAGCCAATAAATAATTATGTACTCGTTCTAATAAATTTATATTGTAATGTACTTAATCTAATATATTAAAATAATCTTAACATTGCTGGTAGGTTATCATTGCACAAATCAACCCACTCAACATTTAAAAAATAAAAATTAGAAGAGTTTTAAACTAATGCGGTGTCTTCACTGTACCTCACACAAAAAAGTTAGGTTAGGTCATTACTTTTTTTTTATCAGTCAGACTTTTTTTTTATGGTTGCCAGCAATTTTATCAATAAAATAGCTGAATCGCCGAAGAGCTACTTTATCTTTCTCAACAAGGAGCTGGTAACATCATCATTTCTAAAGCAATTAAAGCCACAGATTAACTGTTAATAGAGAAACAAGGCAAAACGGTGGTAATTCATACATACACAGCCTCGCTCTCTCTCTCTCATAAATGCTTAAACACCTGATGAATTACACTTTTCTGATAATAGAATATCTTAGTGGAGTTTGCTAAACTGCAAGCTTACCGGTGTTTTCAGAAAGCCACCAGTGCTTTTATCCACAGTGGAGAGACCGCGCGTACACATGGTTGCCAGATTGACATAGATAAGTGACACATTTAGCAGATATTTCCATATTGCTCAAGTGTAAAGCTTTGTTTCTGGGATTACGTCTCTTTATATCAGACAACCTGGTTTTCCTCTGCGGACAGATTTAACCTTGCTGTAGCCTAGGCTATATATTATGCTCTTTTCATAATTTTTTTTTTTTTTTAGAAACCTTGCACTTTTCTACTCCGTTTTAAAAAATGTTCTTGTATTCAAATTAAGCACGGTCCACTGCTGCATACGTTTCACAGAGATAGCTGCATCGATACTCGTATCATCAAATCTGTGACAATACATCGTCATATCGATGTATCGAACACAGCACTAGCTCTAATGTGTCAAGATGTGCTGCCCACTGCATCAAGTCCCCGACCACTGTCAGTAGGCTTGAAAAATGTGAAGAAACTTTGTATCCTGGTCACACAATGTCAAAAAAAAAGGGAGTAGCAACCTTTACAACTGATTGACATGTAATCTGTCCACATTTAGACATTTTGAATTTGTTACCAACTTTTTGCAAGATAATTAATTTGGCCAGGCCACAATAAGTGCCACCCAATTAAAAAAAAAAAAGGTTATAATGTTCTAAAACAACATGCCTTTAAGACAAATGCACAGGTTTAAATTTTGATATATAACGAAGAGGAACATTTCAAATACATATTTCACTTTAATAGCCAGTTAGATTTAGGGCAGGACTCAGAAACAGCCTGTTAGGGACAAGGCGTGATTATGCAGAGTTATGATCCGCCATTCAGCTGTAACCAATGATGTTCTGAACATGGTTAACCACCACTGATTTGGCTAGCATGACCAGATTACCAAATAGAGATGAATTAATGATCTGGGATCCAGCTGTGAAAAATATTGTATCGTTTGGTATAGCTATCGGTCGCTTTTATTGATCGCTTGTAAACACAGCAGCTGGCACTGCATGAAGTATTCATACTTCAATTCTGACAGCTTTTAATAATTTCTAAATATTTCAGGCACAACAATGGCGCATACAGAAACGCTCCAACAAATCAACAGCCAGCAAAAATAAACAAGACTTATGGCTTTGCTGTGCACACACACACACACTCAGTCGCCTCCAGAGTGCCACTGAGAGAACTGACAAATGGCCGCTGTGTCACTGAGTGAGAAATCCCGCAGTCACAGACAGCTTCTCATTTATCTGAGAGTGTGTGAGAGAGTGTGTGTGTGTGGGTGGGCAACTCATACCGCCTCAAGCAGCCAGGACAGGGCCAGTCGTTTAGACAGACATCCTCAGGGGCAGATTGCGTGTGTGTGAGACATTGTCTTGCTAAATGCAAACTCTGGCATACAGGGCAGTCTTGTGCCTCCTCGTCCTCTAAGAAGTGAAATTACCCAAGACATTTGATCAATGCAAGTGTAAGCTAATCATGGAGAATAACTTTAACAGATACAATAGCAAATGTCCAGCATCGTTTATATTGTTTTCGTGGAAGCTGGTGACAGCTGAAAATGCTGCAATTCACCTGCAATGAACAAGGAGGCAGAGTGACACTATCTTCCTTTTGCTATGATATAATGGTGCTAATTGTGCATTAACATGATTAAAATGATAATATTTTATATTATACAATAACATATCTAAATTATTATTTTTTTTTTCAGTTATTTTATCTATAAATCTGAATAACTTCCAGATAAAAAGTCTATAATATTTAGCAAAAATATATAATAATATTAATAAAATAAAATAAAAAACAGTTTTGACAAAAAAAAAAAAATCCTCTAAAATCAGTCATCGTAAATGTTGCAAGTTTCATGTACACTGAAAAATAAATTATACTAAATTTTAAGGTAAGTGATTGCAAACAATTTATTTTAGCCACATTTAAATGAAAAAATGTTGAAAGTTAGTCAACTAAATTTGTTTATTTAAATGCTAAAATAAATTGATTGCAACCACTTTAGTAGTTGCTTAAAATTACAATTAACAGTGTTTTATATACATATGATATGATATGATATGTATATATATATATATATATATATATATATATATATATATATATATATATATATATATATATATATATATATATATATATATATATATATATATATACACACATATGATATGATGTATACACACGTATATATATATATATATATGTATATGAAGTTGAAACTATGCAGTGACAACTATAAGTAGACGTTCATCTTGAAGGATGTCAATGACCCTGGTTCAAAGGAATGAAACTTGCCTTGTGCCAATCTCAAGGCCTTTTGAGATCAAAAGCTCCTGAGCAAATGAAGATGATTGAAGAGAACGTCTCTTCCTGTGTGCTCTGGTAACCCTGGAGACCACCACGCCATCTCTGGCCAGGGCACTGGAGGATCGAGACGCAACCTTGGGATTCTCACATTTGCATAAATTTCCAATTACATTTTATAGTTTCAACAAACCTGGCTAATCACTCGTTTCAATCCATTTAATTACAGCTCAGCGATGGCTGGCTAATGTCATTAAACGCAAAAGCTTATTGTTCCTTATCATGCCGTATTAGGGAAATTACACTGGAGTCATTTTTCACCAGGATGTGTGTTGACAACATGTAATTCACCTCCTCTACACACACGGTGTCCCCTTTAAGGCTTGACTCGTTTACCGCAGCATTTACCGAGGGCCGCGTACGAAAAAAAACGAAATCAAGACAGTCAAATATGAGAGCCGGGACGCTCGGGGTGACATTGTTATTTTGCATAATTGCAATAAAATATATGTATCTCTCTGCCTGATTGAATTGCATCTAACTCAGCAGCAGCAGGCATAAACAATGCTGTCATCTGTCAAGCAGTGAGTTCCCTCTTTTTTCCCCCTTTTATTGAGCTTCTCGCACGACTCCAAACTTGCATGATGAAAATAATTACGGGTTGTGTTACCTGTGGGCTAAACGCACACGCGCGCTCGCACCTCAGTGTGCGCCGATTGTACCCTGCCTGTCATTCAATCAACATTAAGTTAGCAGCGTCGAGAGCACTCCATCTCATTCATCAGTGTCTCCCTACACCAGTCAATCTATCGCACACTAAACGCACACAGACACACGGTCAACAAAGGCAGGGCTTTCATCATAGCACTCTCTAGAGGAAACTGTAAAGGCAGAATGGTTGGACAACAAAGACAAAGGACCAAAGACAACACAACAAAATGAACGTTGACCTACAGGTGACGCCTAAGAAAACCCAAATGCTGCATTTACTGACTGCAATCGGCTGCTTTTCATTGCTTTCCAAGTAAACAGAACTACTTTTTTAGTCATTGGTCTAAGGACACATGCACTAATGTCTTTGTCCATTCCATCCTATCAGTTTTTTAAGCTTGTGTCATGTTAAAATACTAGATGTTTTTAAATTTATATAAAATTAAGGTATAGTTATTAGAAATTATTCATGAGCTATGACTTCATCATAGGAAGATCCACCCACTGATTACTGTCTTTCATCCATTAAGGGCTACTTATAATTTAATTAATATTCATATTTACAAATTACTTAAAAACTGTTTCTCTTTTTAAATTCAAATTCTAAACGTTACATAAAACTGTCCATTTTTATGTACATTTCAATGTTATAATTACTGTTCTGTTAAGGATTACATAATTGTAAATTGTTAATGGTTGACAGAAGATACTATAAAAGCACATTGACTTTTTTTTATATCCTTTTTTTTTTTTATTTTTGTGATATATCATTTATATCTATTTTTGATTTTTTGGGAAAATTTTATTTAGAAGTCACAACAAAAATGTTACCATAGAGCCCTGTTAAAATCCAATGTACAGAGCTGGGTAGATTACTTACAAATTGTAATCCATTACTGATTCCAAATCACATGACAAAAATTGTAGATCATAGCCTAATCCATGAGATTACACATTTTAGTTGATATAATCAGACTACTTTTAGATTACTTTTGACATCTCGTTTTTCACACTGATTCAAATATGATAATCTTGTACCGTACTGATTAGCCACCTGACTACTGACTGTTCTTTGTGTGAATGTCAACAAAACTGAAAGACTTTGAGTGTATACAAGTGGTAGGCTATTTTAGAAAGAAAAAAGGGTTAAGTCAATAAATTATGAATAAATTGCTATTCTGTTAATAATATGTAATCATGTAATCCATAAAAAGTAAATGTAGTCTGATTACGAGTATTTTAAAATGTAATTTAATCTAATTATAAAGTACTCAATTTTTGGAATCTGATTACGTAATCCAAATGACATGTAATCAGTTACTACCCAGTTCTGCCAATGAACAACCACAAATTGCTTAAGTAAATAAAATACAGTGATAATCCGTTTTTATGCTACTCCACAAACTTACTCGAAATCCTTAGAGGTCTTGCATCAAACCGCAAATCTGTCAAATCATTGGTCATATCATCCAAAGATGACAGCCTTTCCCTGAGGTAAGGAAAATGATACAGGGCTACATCTGAAGTGAAAAATAAAAATAAGGCAAAAAAAAAAAAAAAAAAAAAAAGTCAAGTTCTCCATTTTTTGCTAGAGTGCTCCAACACAACCTGAGGCACCGGAGCGCCACGCTGGCTGCAGAGTCGCTACAGGCATCTGGGCTTTGAGTCGTGCTTGCCAGCTTTCAAACTCTGCCAGACTCAAATCGAAAATGTCAGGCGCGGAGACTTCACGTAATTTGCAGCCATCTCACTGGCCTATTTATCCTTGTATTACCAAATTGAATCAAATATGAGCTGTGATGAATATCGGCTGGGAAGCCATTGTGGAACGGAGTATGAGAGAAAAGAAAAGCAGGATGAGGGGGAGACAGAGGAAGTCAGAACACTGTGGCATTCTACAGAAGATGAGGCTGATTCGCTCGCGCTCTTCCCGGCTGCCATTTTGCACGAGTACATTAGTCCATTCCTCAAAAGCGGCCGAGCCGCTCGCCGAGGAGCAGCTGCAGTGATTCCGCCCAGCGTCTCCTGGGGAGGGTTCTTATTCTCAATTAAGCCCTTTGCTGATACAGAAGAGGCCTAGATATTCTCCTCTCCATCTATCACGGTTCCACTGAGAAGCATGAGTGGCTGCCAGCTTTGGCTTCAGGTCCCCAGTGTGTGTACAGCTGGATAAACCGCAGATCCACTCCAGCCAAATCTCACATCACAGATATCAGGCATCAGTTTCTGTATAATATCATGTTTCTTGTTCTAGAGGCGAGTTAATGATACATATCACAAAACGGATAGTTCCTGTCATGCATGCTGATTGGTCAATAAGAAAACCTTAAGAAAACCCTGTTACCCATGCTAAAACCATGCTTCTGAAGGCCTTACTGCTTTAATATTCTGTCCTTTCGCTGATATGGTGAGGGAGAAGTTTAATGCTTCCTTCGGGAAGAAAGTTTGAGTAATGCATGAAGAGGTTCGACATGCTCTCAGCTGCCGTTTCTGACTTTTTTCTTTTTTGCAGTGCACTAGTTAAAGATTCTGAATGATTCGTAAAAGATTAAAACATAAAAATCATTCTGCCGCTGTAATAGTTCCTTAAAACTCAAACGGGGCTCGTTAGAAGTGGTGGAGTCCTACCAAGACGGAGATGTTATAATGAGGTCATTTAGACTAGCGCACAGCGACATCCCTAATATGCAGAAAGAAAGAAAGAAAAAAATATATATAATTCAAAAAGAATTCTGGAGGCTTGTTTGACTTGGATCAAAGGCAATAAGTTATTTAATTCCTGAAGTAAATACTCCAAAACGTAACATAAATATTTCCATCTTCCCTTAACATTTTACATTAGAAGATAAATAGTGATAATATTTAATTTTTTCCCAGTGAGCACTAGCTTGGCCTGTGTCTTTCACCCATTTTATTATTTGCAATGCATTAGGGAATTTATTTATTTATTTATTTTTTTGCTCTCATCTGCTTTCAGTTCACATACTGAGCTCTGTATTTCTGAGGAAGCGACAGAGATCTCACTCAAAATTCATCCCCACCTCCTGAGTCAGGAATGTGGGCATCCTAACGGTTCACATAGACTCTCCAAAATGTGTTAATGAAGGAATAAGAGAGCTAATAGTGAATACAGCTGTGGACTCTGAGCCACACATTTCAGTTGTCAAGTTCCCTGACACAATTCAGCTTTTCAAAGGTACTTGTATAGGGGATTTTCATGGCAGAACCCAAACTGTGATAGCACAATTAGCCAATTGTCAAGAATTGTAAAGGACATTCCAGTAACACTATAGGTTATTGAACTGAACAAAACTGTCATTCATTTGGCATGATGAACCAACAACGAACAATACTTTTGGTAACACTTTACTATAGGGACCAATTCTCACTATTATCTAGTTGTTTATTAGCATGCTTATTATTAACATATTAGCTGTTTATTAGTGCTTATAAAGTACATATTCTGATATTCTACATCCCCAATCCTACCCAATACCTAAATTTATTATCTACATTAGTTGCTATTTATAATGAGTATTTTTGGAGTTTTTTTAGGTTCTCACCATAGTTAATGGTTTGTTAATGGCGAGAACTGGCCCTTAAAATAAAGTGACCATACTTTTTTAAAAACGTCATTTGTTAATCTTGTTTAATGTTAATTTCTACATATGGTGTTGATATTTGTTAACAAAACACTAAGATGTTTTACCAAAGGTAAATTTAAAATAAAGAGATAGCTAATGCAAGAATCAGTTTTTTCAATGTTACGTCTGAAAATGATCTTGTCGAAAAAGTGCTCAAGTAACCTACTGTTGCTATGGTTACCTCCTGGTAAAAACAAAATTTCTGCTCGAGCATCTTCAGTAACTTTTATGGGTACTGAAACTGTAACAAAAACCCTGTTAAGAAATATAATTACCCAATTGTAATAATTAAAAGTCCAACCTTTTGACTTCCTGTACTTTTAAAAGTGATGTCATTTTCTTTTCATTTGAAGTTTGTACATCCCAACACTGTACATTTCAGGTAACACAATATTCACAATGAACAGTATTAAGGTGACAGCCTGTTAAAACAGGAAACAGCTGATTACATTCACTTAGTGTGAGACTGAAACCAAAAGAAAGACATACACATTAACATCTAAAATGTTTCCAGGACTAGACTCAACTCCCCCTAACGAATTTAAAATAACACAAGCCATTCTGATCTGGAGTTTGGGTGTAAAATTAGTCCCAAATAGCAACTTGTCCTAAAAATAAGCTGGCAATACTTTACAAAATGTGACACCAAAAAGCCTGTGATTTATACTTTTCGTCCATTATGAGAAGTGCAGCATTTGATATCCTCCATTTCACGTGGGAAGACTCAGTCATTTAGAGTAAATACTTCAAAAGCAGTGGCAGCTGTGCCAACGCTCTCGCACTCAGGCCAATTACTGCCTGTCACTATGGTTACCCCCTCTAGCACCTCAGCTCGTGACAGTTCCGGAAGAGGGCTTAGGCACAGATGAAAGGGCCCGAGAGCGCCGCAGTTGCCGTGGCCAACCGGGCCGAGCGAGCCCAGTGCGCTACGCTGTTTCAAATCAGAGACAATGGAGCCAAACACTTTGGAGATCAAAGCCACAATCCACCTCTGGATTAAGTTTAATTCACCCATAATGGGAGGAGCTCTCTGCTCTGAGTATCTGTGCTAGGGAGTTGTGGATCTGTGCTGATTTACAGCATTAATGGTTTTAAGTCAGGTCTCTGTATCAAATGCTCTATATTTATTGGAAGGCGTTACAGTAACAGAACCCTCTTAGCAGCCATTCTTTATTATAACCACTGATCTATAATAGAGAACTGGATTGCTCATGACGTCATGAAAGAGAAACACTTCCATTGGCTTCACTGTCTGTCGGCAGTTTAGAATGCAATGAGCGATCCAGTCATTACATATAGATCAGTGATTATAACACACAAAGGTACAGCAATTAAAGTAAGTAGTAATTCGATATAAATATATTAAATAAACAAAAATGATATAAATAATGTGTTTATGGATAATTTATAATATAATTTATGTTTAATATATTTTTATACTTTAATATACAATTATACTTAATTATGATCATTACTATAAATATTTCTAGCCAACATGGGGCCAGAGAAATATTTATATTTTATTAATAAATTTGTTCTGTTAATTGTATTGTATTGATTGATTGATTGATTGATTGATTAAAAAAATATATATTTCTGTAGCACCATGTTAGCTAGTCTGCTTCTGTGTAACTGTGTATTAAGCATTAAAAAAAAAATCTCATTGGCTCTGATTGCATCACATCATGCAGCGTCTGGTTAGGACAGAGAGTGAACAGAATTATTTAAACCTGACGTGGTATTATGTTTTTGCTCTGTAACGGCTATGACACTGAATCACCTGTCCTTTCCCTTTAAAAGAGAGACATAAAAAGATCTTCCTCTCTTTTCCATAAACCTATTTTGCCTGTCTTTTCAAGCTAGCTGCATTTGAAATATAATTGAAACCTAATCTCCACAGAGCTGAATTCTAAACTTACTTTGAGGGGGCAGAGAAAGCAGGAAGTGGACTAATCCCCTTCCTCTCCAGAAAAAGGTCAAGCAGCTCTCTAATATGCAGGATGCTGTCCTGTCCCTCAGAGCATCTCTAGTGAAGGCTGAAAGCACTCGATTTATTCCCTCATACTCTGTCGCCGTAGCTTACCGAGACCACACAGGTCTCCGCTGCCATGCCCGATTTAGCCCCCCTGCTAAATAAGTACCTGTGCCCCACAGCTATCATTAGAAGGAGACGTATTTCGCCAACAAACCGCTGTTGACGTGGGAGGTGGAGGGTGCGGACAGCTTTGAGCAAGCATGATTTAGCTTGTACGCTGGCGGGTATAAACCTTGCCCCTAAGAGCGAGTGAGCGAGAAAGGAGAAAGACGACTGCTAGCTGAATGGACTTGACAGAAGCACTTTATAAAAAAAAAACATGTCTGCCAAATCAAACATATTGACTTTGCTCAAGGGTCCAATAAATTTAAAGCCGTGGTTTGATTTTTCTCTCTCCCGCTCCTATAGCGACAGACATGGACGATGGAAATGCTCTCTCGGGACGTTTCCTGCAGGTCCTTACAGTGGAATATTCTGCAGGCGAATGTAGAACAAAACACATCCTCTGAACCTATAACATGATTACCTTTCTCTCCATTGTGCACCTGATGGGGTGAGTTTGAGCGACGTAGACATAAAGGCTCTGAACAATGGAGTAATTTGTGGAGATTAAATGGCCATTCATGGCTTCCCCAGAACATAAGTAACAGGGACGAGGTGGACAGCAATTAGCAGCAAGCAAGCTAAAGCTGGAGGGAGTGCTAATCCATCGTCTGTATTGTGTATGTGGATTCATATGCACTATAAACGAAAAAAAAAAAATCTTACTACAATGTTACTACAGAGAATTAATCTGTGAACATAGTGTTTAAGTAATAATAGTAAGTTGCTCTACTACTGTCAAGGAAAAATACAACGTAAGAAAACATTTCTGTCAATTTAAATAAAAATAACATATATATTAGGGCTTTCAAAATGCAAAAATTAAAGTTAATAACGCGTTATTGCAAATTCATTTTAACAGCACTAATTTTATTAATGCGCGATTAAAGCAGCGCGCATGTTGTATGATTAACGCAGCATACATGTTGTGTTTGGAGAAATGGAGATGCACAGTGTTGCCAACTTAGTGGCTTTGTCGCTAGATTCTGCAACTTTTTTCAAAAAAGCGGCTAGCAACAATACATAACACATAATTGGACAAACCATATTTAATTTATGTGCCTCTTCGGCTTTGCCGCGCGAGCGCGAGTTCTCTCTTTCCCAGCGCGCACATACTTCTATCTGCGTCTGCTCTGTTCAACGAGCGGCGGAGAGGAGCAGCGCTTTCAGTTAAAACAGATATTATGTTGCTTCTCTAATTTAACATGCAAGTATAGCCGAAATCACAGCACAGCTATTGTCTTTATCTTATGTGTATTTGATTTCATCAGATGACGGCTCGATTATAAATCAGGATTTTTGTGCAGATTAACATTTTGGAAGGGAGAGCTATGTAATGGGCAGTGTTTCAATCACTATTTCATATTGTTTCGGTTGTCTGACAACAGAAACAGTAAAAATATAGCAAGGAAAATAGTTTTATTGAGAATTTGGCTGCATCAAATAACAGTATGTGGGCACAGAGAGGCAAACAAATGTATTAATAAATAATATATGTACAGTTTGCATGTTCATAAGAAGTGAGCTGCCCTGTCCTGCAAATAATGTAAACAGGCTTGTGCAAGTAAATTGCTCAGTGCAAAGAAAGAGAAGTAATGGGAACCTGGTATTTCTATGTTATTTTATTCATGTATCTAATAGGCATGAACAAGTTATTTGAAAAACATCTATGACCTTTGAAACATGTCTAGAATTCATGCTCTATGTTGAGTATGGTTTCACTAATAATAAACATACATTTGCATAAAACATCCATGTGTGTCCATGCCCATGTTCATTAGAGTATTAAAAACGTGAAAAGTATTAATTTAAGGTACATTTAGAACAGATAAAAATGTGAAATTAAGCTGCGATATATATACACACACATACACACACACACACACACACACATTCCAGATGAAAAGCAAAATCAAATAGACACTGTGAATAAAATGTGAACACTCCACAATAAAACATTAGGAGTCAAAACTACTGAAAACTACTGCTGTAAAAAATCTGTAGTGTGCTAAGGAGCCTGGATGGACTTTAAAAACATTCCTATCCAAATTATATTCCTCTACTATATCCACTGGATCAGATATATTAGCTTTTTTCTGGACTGGTAATTAATAGTTGACCTTTGCTGAGTGAAACTAATGTAAATAGAAGCGTTCAAGGGTTTGTTGAGATTTACGCAATAACACGACCCTTGGTGGCAGCATCAAAACAGGACCCACACAGTCTTCCTGCGCTCCCATGGGCCCTGATCTTCTTTCTGCCTGGCGGGTCTGGCCCAGATGGCCCCGACTGTGGGGCCCCTCGAGTCACTGAGCTCTGCCCTCTGGCTGTTTATATGACCCCCCAGATGCAGAGCCTCTCTGCTGGCCGGGAAAGAGATGGGGAGAAATTGTCAGGATGCGCAGAGCGAAGCAGAGTGATATCAGCGTGGCACTGGTGTAACCTTCTCCTCAACAGATGGTGTCATGATTAGAACAGGGTCCTCTCACCTCAGGGACCCTCTGCTGAGCATTGTGACTTTGGGCAATGCCGGGGTCTGGCAGACCCCCTGCACACCACCATTGATGCTGCCGTCCAGCCAGTCAGAATGAGGCACCATGCTGGCGGTGACGGGTGCCCACCCAGGGCGGTGTAAAGAGCATGGGCAGCGCTTGTAAACAACACAAACTAGGGAATTTGTGAAAAAGTCAGCTACTGGAAATGTGACGAGGGGGCAACAGCCAGAGGGGTTGGAGAGCTGTGGATGCGTGTATGTATCACAGTTGTGTGCCATTCAGAATTGAACTGAGAATGTATTTTAATTTCCTGAAATTAAGATCAATTTGAATTGATGAAATGTACAATGTACAGACAGACAGACAAACAGACAGGTATTTCTGGGCATTGGACGTGGGGTGCAGGAAGGGGAGGGTCTAAGAATGAATGGCAGTGGAGACATGTGATACGAATACAGCATGGGCCTTGTTAGGAACGTAGGGCAACATCTCGCATTCTCCATCCAAGCTCAGAGGATTTAATAGACTAGAAGCCTGGCTGAGTTTTAATTAGCCTTGTGAACAATGTGAGATTATGCACCCGGTTGTCCAGGGATTTCTGATAATAAAACAGAGATGATTGAAAAATAAATAAAGGCCCTAAAACTTTGAAACAGTTTGTACCGGCAATCTGCCAAACCACACAAGCCTGCACTCGCCCAGTCTCTCTCTCTCTCTCTCTCTGGCTCCCACTCCTTGTTTCCCCCGTTCCTTTCTCTCCCCAACCATCCCACAGTAAAATCCAATTACTCAACGCTAACTCTTATGAATGCTCCACAACTTTCTGATGAATAAATTATAAGCGGGGAGGCAGCGAAGAGCACCTGAAAGATACATATAACGAAGTTTAATGATTCATTCAAACTAAAGGTGCACTGAAGGACTTTTTCCCAATAGTCAATCGATTCCTTTGTGTATGCATGTAGCTACTTGTTTAGCTACATGGGGGGGCATAAAAAGCAGGCGCCCTAAGGATGGATGTTTCTACAAGTCCATCAGTGGATGTGAAAGTCCCAGGCGGCCCCTTTTCCCTTTCACTCCTTCTCTAAATAACAAACTCCAAGCAGTTTTAAGAGAGGAGAGTTATGTTTGATGGCAGGCAGTTTAAATGGGGACAGAAGAGCACACAGCGTGCTCTGCGACTGACATTTAACCCAAGGCTCAAGCTGCTGTTTCGGAGATGAGTCGCACCCAGCCAAAATCTCCATGTATTCACACAGCTTAAAAACTTGAGCATCGTCCTTCAGGGAAATGAAAAGGAAAGCAAATGCAGCTGCATCTTCAAAAGGTCCTGCTTGTCCCATGACTCATATTTTCTCGTCACGCTGTGAAAGGAAGTATGGTCCCTCTCCGACAATCTGTCTGGACCTGCCCCATGGAAAAACAGTTCGCTGCCTGGTAGCCGAACATGTGGACTAGACTAACAAAAGAACCAGAAATATTAAGAAGTCAACTCAAAACAGATTTTATCAGCTCTAAGCAACAGAAGGAGCACAGTTTATCTCTGCTGTATCGAACGTACGGTATAACAGAGAAAAATGTGTGTGATTGATGTACACAGCTTATGATACGAATATTTTAAATGCAATACAAATCATCCATATCGGCAGTGACTGTTAAAAGACAGATCAGATGGCCAGTCGTTTCTTGTAAAATATCGCAGATGCTGCTGACAACAAAATATGATCAAAGGCATCTGCAAGACAATTCTGACAAATATATACATCAACAGATAAAGAGAACATCACATTTGGATTTTACAATATGATGGCAGAATGAAATCAAGAAGAATAACCTTTTATCATTAGTGGTACTTTATATGGCATTTACAATTTTCCTATATAAAATTTTTTTAGGAAAAATAATGTCTTGGCAAGTTAAAGTACTACAATTACTAAAACTGAAAACCTAATAAACATAAAAGCAAATAAAATTACTAAAATTAAAATGAAAACAAAATAAAAGATTAAATATTATTAATATTAAATATTATAACATTTTAAATAATACTAAATGAATGAACTGCTTAGCACACACCCAGAAAACCTTAGCAATGCCATAGCAACCAGTCAGATCAGCCTATCCACCATCCATCAATCACCCAGAACACCATAGCAATGCCTTAAATAACTCAAACATCCTAGAAATGGCCGCGCAGCACTAGAGGCAGGTTTACATGCTAGTTTTGCAAAAGCCAATAGGGCCGAACATGTAACCATGATGCACTCCAAAACTGCTGACAGAGCTGAAGCTAATGTCAGCCCTGTTGTGATTTGGAGGACACTCTCAGATTTGATGCAGCCCGTGGTGCTAAATAAAAACCTGCAGACACATAGCTGCCTCAGATCTGCTTGTGTATGCGTCGATATCAAAGCGAGCGACACCGCCACACCACCCCATTCATTTTCTCTAACATACTTTTCATGTACTAACACCCTCGAGCAGACACACTACACAAGTTTCTCCTAAATCACCCTCCGCTTCGCCGGAGGTGATTTATACCCCTGCAGACTATAATTTAAAACACATGGGACCAAACGCGTGTGACTCAGTCAGCATATAGTTGGCGAGAGTACATACTGCTAGCGTCGTCGCTACATGTGTGGGTGAAACTCATTACTGGCTAGCATTGACCCATATATGCAACAGCAGTATGGTTTGCTAGCGCTTCCGGTGTTGCGCGTGCCGTGTAGCGACTGCTTCATCTCTCTAAGTGTCAGCGGCAAGGCCGAGCTTCACATGACTCACAGGCAGGAACAGCTAATTGCATTAAGACCCTGTGCAGCTGCATTATAGACCCAGGTGCTCCCGGGTCCACAGGGAAAAGGGAGAGCCGCATCCGCCTGGGCAGCCAGGAAGAGGCAGACGAGTGCAGCAGTTTCTTATAACAGCACTGCTCAGGGAGAATTTTGCTGCTACTTACACAAATAGAAAACAGATGCTCATCTGATGGGCAGATATCCAGCAGATATGTGAACTTTTGTAATTACACCGATCAAGTTAGTAGATCAATATGGTTTAGTAGATTTATAATACTAATACTAGCAACAAGGGTTGGGCGATGTCTACAAAATTGGCATTGGATGATGTTTACAGTGAAACATCATAATGGACAATGACATCAGGGGGCAAGGGGGAGTTAGGGGGTGTGCGCGAAGTGTGAATCCGTATTAAGAAAGGCATGGAAAACAAATAACGATTGCAAACCTGTTAAATTACATTAGCTACATAAAATTTCTCTTACCACAAACAGTAAGGAGAGATGACAGAGCGATGGCGAATGATTTGCAAAATGTGTGGTAAGTAATGCCGCTAACATAGTAAGTGCGACTGCAAACTTCGAAAGTGAAAGTGAAACTAAAAAGCGATTGTGCATTCAAAAGCAGTTTCAATGCCAGGCATAATAGCAGCTCCCTGATGCCCACAATTTATATACAGTTTAATTGCACAATGATATAACTGCGAGAAAGTATTGAAATATATATTTTCCTCCCATCTCGTATGAATTCATTAACAAATCATTATTATTATATTATAATAAAAACATCAGTAATTAATACTTTTTTTGGACTTTGGCGTGAAAAGTGATCTGGACATGGTATTTACCCATGTAACATACTCCTGTACACACAAACCCACACATTCACTAGATGTCCCCATCACAAGCCTTTTAAACAAACCTGTTTAGCCTCTATTTCTCAGCGTTCTGTAAATGCACAGTAGATGATTCAATACATTTCTATTAGCATTTTTAAAGTGAATTAGCACTCAGTAAATTGCTGTGACCCTCAATAGAAATTAAATTGCTTCAGTCTATCAGACCATCAGTGTGATTACATTTGGTGGCTGTGGAATCTTTTCAGCTTTAAACACAATTATGGTATTGTTTGTTGGCTTAATGTCTGTGAAATGGCCAAAATGCAGATTGCCGCATATGACGTCTTAAAGGTCAAAGAAAGCTCTGCAAGACAGGAATAAATTACGAATACAGTCAAAATACAGAGCTTAGCGTATTTTAAATAACTTAACTCATTTTACAACCACAAGTCTTAATGTAATCAGTAAATCAAACAGTGCTAATGGTGGGTATATTGAAGTACTTACTTTCTTATTGACTCTAACTGCAATGCATTAACACAAAAGCGGGGTGTTTGGAATCGTTAAACGACACTTAACGCTTTAATCAAGACATTTGTCCATACCCATATTCCCCGCTTAAGCTTTAAATCCCAGTAGGACTATAAGACCTCTTAGCAACATGAAGAGAACTCTCCTGGTTCGAGAGCGACGTTCAGTGCCCACCCAGTGTTTTTGGCCTTACCCTCTGCGGTTTTTGCTTTTGAGAGGCCAATCGACTCTTTCTCACCCTATACAATCTGTCCATTTTCCCTGTCGTTCATCAACCTTTTCTTTGCTCTTTAGTCTGTTCCAGTAATGGCTTTGAACAAGGCTACTTGAAACTGTGCCAGATTCAAAAAGTGAGAGAGTGAGAGAGACAAAGAGGGAGGAGGGTGCAGAGAGAGAGAGAGAGAGAGAGAGATGACTTTTTGATTATTTTTCTAAATGACACTTCAGCCCTCCACCCCGGCTGTGTAATTGTGATTACTGTGCCTCTATTTTTGGGTGGCAGTGCTGCGAGCCAGCAACAGTAAATAGCTGATGCTCTCCTCTAGCTTTAAGAGGACACGGGAGCATGGGGGCTGAGCAAGGTGAAACACCAACCGTCCCTCGCGTTCCGGCTCCAGACCCGCTAATGCACCATCCCTTAACCGAAGAGATGCCAAATTTGCTGATCTGAGGTCAGATAGAAGAGCCAATTTAGGCTCTAGATAACCACGGTGCTAAGCTGTTCTCGTAAGCCAATGGTGGCCATGTGTGTTCTTTCGTAATTTCCAATGTAAACCAGCAGAAGTAACTGCAACAATCTGATCTTTCATATTGCAGTTAATCTAGTTTGCCGTGGAGTTAGCAAAGCGCCGAGGAATGACTGATCAAATTAAGAAAACGAGACGCAAAAGATAGTCCCTCGCTCCATTCTTCCTGGAGGGTGTAATGGGCTCTTGGCAGACATTTAAATGTTCTCTTACACTCGCCACTGTTGTTTAGCGTATGAAGGTCAGCCTCGTTGCCGAAGGCTGAGGTTACTATGGCGATGAAGTTAAGGGGACAGGTCTGTTGAAGGAGGGTGCTAACACAGCCAGACGTGTGACCCCCCAGCATTCAAGGTCATTCCTGGAAAAAAAAAAGAAAGCACTCCCCTGCGAATATAAAGTCATGCATTCAATTGAGACTGTTTTGTAATGTCTTTTCTGTTTTTCCCCCAGAGAGCAGAGGTGGACGTGGAGTGTGCTAGCCACAGGGTGTCTTCAGACTGAGCCGGTGGCCACATGCCCACCATTCACCTTTAAGACTTTCCGCCTACTTAAGTTGCCACAGCAACGTTTCCACCAACCACTTAATTACACGTTGTATATTTTAGCCAATGCTATAAGTATTGCACTCCTGCCTGTGACACTAATGCTGCAATAAATCATTCCTTTTGTTGCTTTGAAGGGGTCAGAAAAAAGTAAGCCAGAAACTGTAACCAGCAAGCTGCAACAAAAGGTCAAAGGTCAAAGGTCAAATCAAATGACAGAACCCATTCAGACACAATCTTCCTATAATTCAGACTTCATATCATTATTTGATATGCATTAGAATGGATCCTGGTAGATGTCATATTTACAGTCTTCAAAATGTGTAAATAATAATAATAATAAAAAAGATATATATAATAATCAAATCAGCATATTTGAATGATTTCTGAATGATCATGTGACAGTAATCACTTCAGAAAAATTTTATTTGCAGTCATACTGATACATTTTTACTATATATTAAAATAGCAAACAAATAAACGCACCCTTATTAAACTTCTTTAAAAAAAATTAGGAAATCCTGTGAAACTTTTAAATTGTAGCGTAATTTGTGAGATAAGAAGAATTATATTTCAAGGTCAAATCTATTTTTCTTACCAAATATTTAATTGTGTGATCAAAATGTATGTAATGATGCAGCTTTATTTTCCTTGGCATAAAATATGGTTTCTACCTGAGGGAGGTCACATACGGACTTTTTCGGCTCTATCAGGCACATTAGATGACCGGCAAAGGAGAGGGATGAGGATAACAGAACTTTTACCGTTGAGATCACTGTATCCCCACCCACCCACCGCTGTTGTAAGTGTCACTCTGGATAGCGTGCACTGGAGTGTATTAATGGTCTTATCACCCGTTTGACAAAATAACACTTCACCTGACGTTCAACTCTCCAGCAGAGTGGAACTTTTTTATTTATTTATTTTTTTGATTTGCCTTAAATCATAGTCTGTACCTGTGACGTGATTAGTTCTCACATCCTGAGTGTGATGAGGTGTGAAAGAGTGGCGGAGCTCTGATTCCACAGTTCACGCCCCAGTCACGATCACTCCTGAATCATGGCAGTTCGGCGCCGTTACAGTCACAGGAAGACGCTTGATTTCCTGCTGTGCTTTGAGGTGGTCACCTTGTATGAACTGACAGGGTTGTCTGTTACTAAAGTACCACTTTTGAAGAGTTGTCTGTTCTACATAATACAAGAATAAACAAACAGATAAAAATTCTGCTGCTATAACAGATTTTTTTTAATCTGTAAAAAAAAAAAAGAAAAGAAAAAAGTGTTCATTTTTTTTTTTTTAATAGTAGTTGATTAATTTTTTAGTGTATATGTGAAAGAGTTTGCATCCCATTTTACTTTCATTTATATATTGGGAACCAATGGGCTCATTAAAAAAAGCTAATAAAAAAAACTCCTAATTTGACCAGCAATGTGTTCCAAGTACATTACCATTTTATGCTCACCAATGCTGTATTTATTTGATCAAAAATACAGTAAAAACTGTAATGTCGTGAAATACTATTACAAATTATGGTATATTTTTATATAATTATGGTATTACATTTTATATACTTTAAAATGTAATTTCTTATTGTAATTATGACTTTGTTTTATGCAGGCATTACTCCAGTCTTCAGTGTCACACGATCCTTCAGAAATCACTATACTATGCTGATTGTCTTTACTTTCGATCAATTCAAGCTTATCTGCTGGAAAAAAGAAAGGTAAAAAAAATTGAATAGAAGAGTAAATCAGGTTAATTTGGATTTCACATTAACATCATAGACACACTGAGTGAAATACAGAAAGATAAATCCAGGCAGAATCTGCAACCCTGGAAGGACACGTTTGGGTATATGATGCGTAAAATGCCAATGACGTTTTTGTAAATGACATAAAATAAAGACTGCTGCCTGCATGCCAGCTGGCAGAACCTTGGAGAGCGTGTAAGGAATGAGGAGGAGACGACAGAGAGAGAGAGAGAGAATGAAGGGGAAATATTGTGAGGCTGCAAGTGTGTGTAGGTCAAGTCATTCTTGCTGACTCAGAAAGCTTAGCAGAGGTCAGGGCATCTTCAGATGACTGATACTCGCTGTTCTCTCCTCCTCTCTCTTACAATATTGCTGCTAATTATATCAACTACTTCAGTCATCAGCTCCAGAGATACACTTACCTCAGAGACCTTCACGACCATGAAAACATTTCAAAGGATACAGATGAATGAATAACAGAGTGTAATCAAGCATGACTCACTGAAATGGTAATAAAAACAAGGTTTTTGACATGTTTTGAAGGAAATGTGAGTAATGCCTAACCATACAAAACTCTGTTATGGTGCCAGAGAGTTCTATGGTTGCTAGGGTGTTGTAGGTGGTTGCTCAGTAAAAAGCAGAGGTTAATTAATCAATTAATCAAGACATTAATACTATTAATTCAAAACTAATAAAATAAATAATACATTAAAGGCCATAGTGAGTCTTTTCCACATTGTGAGAGTAGAATAAACTGAAAATGCAAATAAAAATAAAGCAATAAAATACTGACAGATTAAAATAAAATACAGAAAATGTAGAACCTAGTTTGATATGTTAGATATTTCAAAAAATCAAGTCTAGTCACTTAGAAATGCAATAGCATCTCTTCAAAGCTTTGTGAACTGCATGATCACAATTGGTGAAGTTTATCACCAAGGAATAGGAATTTGTTCAAATCCATAACACTGTGTATGAGCAATAGCAACAGTGCTGCTTGTGTTGGCAATCACCACAAAAAATCTGTGTTTATAGGTTACATAAAATGGCTTTCGAGCTGAAGTCATTTAGCGAAGTCAATGCTCGGTTACGTGTGTGATATTTTTAAAGGCGGCCCTAACTCATGTTATCATTACAGTGTGAGATGAGGATTAGTGTGGACCACTTCTCCTCTAACAGGTTTTCTCGGTATAAAGCATTCAGATGGAAACAGACTGCAAAGGAAGGGGGTGATCTGTGTGTGTTTGTGGTGTGTGTGTGTGTGTGTCTGTGTGAGGGAGAGAGATGTTTGACAGAATCTAATAAAGCCAGCCAGCAGAACTGTTCAACTCTACAGCTGCAGCTACAGTAATTACAAAACACTGCACCTGACAATCAGACTCTCTCTCTCTTGCCATTTCCTTGTCTCTCTCTCTTTCTCTCTCTCTCCCTCTCTCTCTCTCTCCAGTCTCTTTTTGCAGAGCTGCCGTAAAATCCAGAGTGAAGAGAAAATGCCACTGAGGTCAAGGTGTGTAATGAAGCATTCTGATAGTGTGAATGGTTATTAAGTGCTGGGAGAACACACTCAGTTTCCCCAGTTTGGCCTCTACGGGGGGAAAAAAGCCCTCTTCTATGGCAGAGGCAGGAAAGTGTGCAAACTGAAGGTCATTCGGTGGCTCGGGAACAAGCCTCTGGAAATTGAGTTCGATGTAGTTGTTAACTGACTGTTGGTAGAGGCTGGAAAAGTTGTTGATAGACTAAGCATCTTTTGTTAATTTATTGCTTTTGCACAACAGATGTTTAGGTTTGTTAATTGACTGGCGGTAGAGGCTTATAAAACTGTTGATAGACTAAGTAATAGTTTTTCTTTTATACAAAAGATGTTTAGAATTGTCAAAAATTTCTCCGGTAGGCCTAATTTTTTTTTTTTTTTTTTTTTGCCATTTTATAATGAAATTCTTGAATCAATGTCTCAATTAAAGCAGTAGTCCGATGAGTAAAGGTTATGTTTCAGTGTGAAGTTCAGCTTGCACTTTTTAAAATTTATTTGATTAATTTCAATGTATTAAATTAAAATTATTAATTTAAAAATGCGTCTTGTTTTTGAAGTCACTTGGCAAACTTTCCTAAAAAAATCAAATCACTAAAAAGGTGTTATGGTGCAACAGAACATTCAAAACAAGCACAAAAGATGAAATGCACATAGACTTTCACAGATTACACCTTGCATATATCAGGCTCATGAAAAGCACACACAAGATGAAATGCACTTAACAAAGAATTATTTAGTGGCTTTAATAAAAGAAACACACTTTCTAAAATTAAAATAGACCAAAACTGCAGGGAAATGCGGTCTATTAAAACATCTGTCAATCTTTACAGGATTTTAGAATGTACTTTTAGAAACATTAGACAAACTATTACTTAGCCTATTCCACAGATTCTCGAACTAGCAAATTACCAAAAGGCATTTTGGGCTGAGCGAGTGGCGCTGAGCGTATTGAGCGAGCGGAGCGGAATCTTCAGAAAGACGCGCTTCACTCCGAAGGAAATATGATCGCTATGCTCCCCGCTCACATGCTCTAGGACACACTCACATATACATATACTTATTACTATATTAAGTAACTAACTTTTAAATAACTCCAATGTTTATGATACAATCGGTACAGCTATAGTCACCCTCGTCAAATCAAAATTTCCCAGCCAAGTATGGATCCGCTCTAGAATGTGCACGCATAACGCATGTGTTTGTTTATTTTTAACTTGGATGTTTATGATGCTTCAATTAGCGAGCTATGGCCTGCCTCATCGAAGGCAACCTTGCCAAGCAGATGTGTATCTGCTCAAACACGCAAGGATAACGCAAGCGCACGAGCGAGCAAGTCCGATCCGTTCGTTGCACTTCACAGCAATTTGTCACAGGCTCGAAGAGCTCTTTCCAAGTTGCGCTCCTGAATTAAAAGACTCCTGAGTGAATGTCACATGTGTAGAAGGGGGAGCAGATGCGACAGATGGGCTCCAAGAGTCTCTCTCTCTCCGCCTGCTCTCAAAAGCCACAGTAAAATATTGAGCCATTAGGGCCTTTTGTCAGAGTGAATCAGGTGTGATGGGGTGGGGGTGGGGGGTTGAGAAAGCGGAGGATTGAAGCTCGACTCCTGAACTCAGAGGCACAAAGGCACAACTGCCAAAAATCCTGCTCGTGCACACACAAACACACAGACGGCAGCTGTAGGGAAAACTCAGATACAAGTCACTCCCTCCCTCCCTGACTTATTCTCACTCTCTCATGCTTTTCACTCTCTCTCTCTCTCAAATCCTTCACTCCAAACAAGCTATGCATTTACACGGTGCATTGTGTTTAATGTTCCAAACGGCAAATCTGAGAGGCTTGAACGCCGTCTCTGAAATCTCTCCCATGGCATGCATAAATTCCCACTAAATTAGAATATAAAAGACATGCAGAATGAAATCTATTTGCCACAGCGCATGTATATGTATTTTGTGCTTCTGAAAGGTCACATTCAGGCTTGGTGCATTCCAGCAACATGCAATTATTCACTCCCTAACAGGATAGAAGCCACCGTTTTATTGTTTAGTTCCCCAATATTTTGGTTTACATTTTTCTAAGCCTGCGTCGTTTTATTTTCTGCAGTATTTAACATTGTTATTTTGAGACAAAAGTTCAGGGTATAAATACGGGCAAATGACTGTGTCTTCAAATGTATCATGCAAATGCAGTGAATAATAATGCAGTGATTCGCAAAAATAAATGTCAAATCCGAGTTTAGAGATTTTAAAATAAATAAATAAAAAACAACAACAAAGAATTAAAACAGACGAGTTAGCAGAAAGAAAAACAGAAATAATGCCCGCATGCATTGTTATGCTCAACAGTAGCACCATTCTATTATGAACATGTCATGTGCTATCAAGGTGACTAAGACAAAGATTTCAAACTAAACTGTTTCCATAGCACCCCAGAATGCAATAAAACATCCAAACTGTTTTAAAGAGCCAACAATCAAAGCAAATTGCAGCATGCAGGCTTTTAAAAGAAAAAGTCACATTGTTCTCTTCTTTCTAAACAAAGTTTAGGAGCATGAAACTGAAAAGAGATGGCTGGAGCATGTGGGTGAGAAAGAGAGGGATGGAGGAAGATATGAAATGAAAGGTCATGGGGAAGCAGGATAGCGGCAGAGAGCAAGCTTGTTATCTGTTTCAGGGGTAGAAGAGGGCTTGGCTGAGCAAAGCTCAAGGGAGCAAGGTCAGTCCTCCAGTAAAAGGGAGAAAATGAAAGTCAGAAAGTTCTGCTGTAGCTGTAAAAAGTGCATTATTTGATGTGTGTCAAATTTAGACCAGGTCAGAAATACCTATATAAACTCTGTCCTATGCAAATATTTCGCTGATCGTTTCCGAAGAGACTGATGGAATTATTACTAATAATAATAATAATAATAATAATAATAATAATAATAATAATAAAAAAATTGGAAATTTTAAACACAAGCTTTAACATTAGACATTGCTAATGTTTACACAGTGCAAATATAGGAATGCACAATATATTTTTTTTTTGATACCAGTAAAACCAATAGGTTTTATCAAGGATAAAATTAAAAATATCTAATATCGGTCAATAACTAATATGGTACTGATGCATGGTGCATCCCTGTTTGGGATTTATAACCATATTTAGTGACAGTTATGAATCTAAAATCATCCTTGATCAAATGAAAAATATCACAATATACCATCCCAATCTGTAAAGTTGCTTTGAAACTGTGTATTAGATACAAAAGTAAAAAAATAAATTTCAACTTATATGACACCAGAAAGACATACCACAGTTTAATCAAACCCAAACTGATAGCAACAGCTAAAATGGGATTACAGCAAATAGATCTAAAACACTTAGATGACACACAGCTCAAGTCTTCATCTCTGTGAGTCCTTCAAATGTAAGAAAGTCAGATTGGTTATACAACATGATTGTCACTCTCATTCATATCTGAACTGTGTCTAAGTAGCAGTATTTACCACTATAAAACAGGACTGAAAACTGCATTTTGTGTGAATGCAGCCATTGACGGGAAAGAAACAAGGAACGTTAATGACAAAGAAACAAGAGAAAACATCACAAATGTGTTTGGAGTATTGTAATTTGCTCTTGTCATGTAGAAAGGGGGGCTTTGGGCCACAAAGCCAGTAAAATCCCCTTCATTCACACTCATTCTGTGGTGATTGCCATCCGCCTGCTTCTTCATAAACAAAGGGATTGGCAGTCTGTGCCAACCATGGGCAACCTGGCACCGTGAGGGAAGCACCCAGGATTGGGATGGAAAGCGGACTCCATCACATCAATGTCTAAAATCCGACTCACTCCTGATACAAAATAATTAGCAGAGATGGCACCTCCGCCCCAAACGCAAGACTCCGAGCCACCAGGGTGCAGGAGATTGCGAAAGACTTAAAAGAGCTCCCTTTGACACCCAGGGTGGTGCGGTCAGCCTGTTTGGACAACTGCGACAGATCAAACGGAGAAGAAGGTAGGGTGAAAGTCACTTTTTTTTGCCCGCTTTCTTCTTGCAGTTGCACTTTCTATTTATCTCTGCTTGATTCTCTGCAGCATGTGATAATTTTAATTAAATCTGGACCCCTAAACTGAAGTCAGTTGGCCTTTCTTCTACTGATGCGTCACGCTGTGAGTGATTTAGTCTTCGTTTGGATGCCCTTAACGTTGGCACTTCAAACAGACACGCGCCATACAGTTTATACCATACAATTTTTTTTTCATGTGTTAGTTGTGTTTATAGCTTTACAATTCATTTTATTTTTGGCTATTTTCCACTTTCTACGACTGAAAGAAACCAAGGAAATGGTAGTTGAAATGAAATGGATCTCAAAAAAGTTGGCAAGCAGGATTAAATTTTAAATTTTACAATATATTTTAGATATATTTTGTGTTTTTTGTCCCAGACACCCTGAAAAGCGTGTTTTGATGCTATTTGCAATATGTGGCCATTCAGAGGAAATGTTTGAAGGCCAGACATACAAGACAATTTAAAAAAAAAATGCTCTGGGGTCCCTGAGTGGTCTCAACAGCAATTCGTCAGAAACGCAGATTGAACATCTGCGCGAGTGGCTGCTGTTTGGACGCTGGGGAAGCAGTGTGTTGTCATTAAGGCGGTGACGAGAGCACCGGGCCAAGACCCCTTCCTCGCCAGCCCCCGGCCCACCCTCCCACCAGCTGTTTGGAAGGATGGATGTCAACCACCTGCTGTGGAGAGAAATTAGAGTGCTTGTACCAGTCTTCTTTTTAATCATCCGAATCATTCACTCCCTTATTGTGAAGTTCGGCTCCCGAGGCAACGGCACCAGCAGGCCGGTCGACTCCTCATCGACATCGAGATGAAACTGACAAGCTGTCTTTTCAAAAGAATCCCTGCGACATTTCGAAATTGGCACTTCCCCCCAACGGCGTTGATAAAGACTGTCGGGAGGGCCTGAAATACACAGCAAAACTTATTCGCAGACAGTGGAAACAATTACATTATCTATATCTCCTTTAATCCATTTCAAGGTGACATTTAATGCCAAGTTATTCTTGTTGGAAACCTTCAGGGGATGATAAATCAGTCAGCAAAACATAATTCATTTTAATGGATTGCGAGTGTTTTTATTTTCTTAAGTCAAATCTAAAAAGGATCACTGCCTGGGAAGGAAGCCAGCAAATAGGGGAGGAGGGCAGCGGGCGCTCAGGCTCCACGCTGGAGTGGCTTGCCTTAGGAAGTATCATTTCCTGAAGTCTGGTATATATCTGTCATTGCAAATGTGTTTGTCATTAGAGTACAGAGGGATATGCCCAAACTCGCTCCAGCGCATGTGGTATATGTCTATCCTATTAGAATCTGACAAAAAGCTTTATTTATGATTCAGAGGCGTAAAGATTTACTTCAAATCACTGCAGAAGGTAAATTTGCTTGTTTAACTAAATACAGGAAATATATGCATTACTTGGATGCACAAAAACTCTTCATTTCTCCACTGCTATTCTCCATGCCATCTCAGTTGCATCTTCATGTAATTTGTGAGGGACTAAATAACCTTGGCCTCTTGCTACACCACTCCACGGGATCCATCTCCAGTGACAATAAACCCACAAGCCCATGGTGCATATTCAACCTCACTGTGCTCTTCAATGGCGCATTATTGTGCCCAACATGGGGCCCATGGAGTGGGACGGTGTGAGAGTTCGTTGAAAAACAAAAACAAAGAAAGCAGGCAGGTAATGCATTGGCATTTGAGTTAATTAGCGCTGTAGCCTGAAGAGTCGTTCACCACTTCTTTGCATGCCCGCCTCAAACTGCGCAAATAGTCATGAAGAGCTCACTAAAGCGCACACACATAGACATGCAATGCATGCCAGCATGCAGCACATATATTTATCAATCCAATCTGCTTCATCCATTTATCCTTCTCGCCTCCCCCACCCTTTATCTCTGCATCTACAGAAGCAACACAGCAGAACCCCACAGTTGTTGACACTCATCTGAGAGGACATGCCCTTTAAGAGAGGCTGAGTCTCTGAGCGAATTCTGTCTAATTATATGTGGATGAGGCCGTTTCTTCTGTCTTATGTGTCTCTTTTTCTGTCTCTCCCTCACACCACATTGGCATCGGTCCACTGGAGCCCCTACGCAGTGCTAGCGTCCGTTATACAGCCATTCTTTGCTGTGTAAGCCCGGTAATTGTATATGATGTCCAATACCTTTGAGGCTTCATTAAAGCTTTGCATCAAGCTGTGGGGAGAAAAAAAACAAGTCGTACCTTCTAGTGAGCATAAGGTGGAAGGAGAGTGGGGGACAGAAACAAGGCCATTTAAAGCTTTCAAAGCATTTTGAGTGGGAGAGGTAGTTATCCCAATGGGACATTGTTTTATGTGTTTTTTCCTATGTTACTCGTGCACAACGTGTAACAGCGTGTAAGCGTTCAGGCAGCCCTGCACCAAATAAGCACCCATGCTGTCAGCCCAATCAGATTTTGGAGGGACACTGAGGAGAGACAACTCTAGTTATAATTTCTCTCTCATCGCCGCGTCTTTCTCTCGAGCTCACACTGACTGTTTTCACGCTGAGCATTTAAAATGTTCTTGTTTCTTCGCATCCGCCTCTTTGAGCTGATGAGAGACGCTTGAGCGTATCAATCTTCTCTGCCGAAGGAGAAATTAAAAAAATAATCACCAAAAAGCGCCTCTCAAAGTTCACAACGGACCATGGTCTGAATTACGCTGAGATAATCCTGTTTTCCAACCGTCACGTTTGAGAGTGAAAGGAAGCTGTCACTCATAACCTGCTTTTGCTTCCGTGCTCCTGGACAGCTTTGTGGAATATCAGCCCGGTGCAGACTTCCTGTGAGCTCACGGCGCAACGGGAAACAGCGGTGCCTCTCTCTCTATAAGAGCCGGCCTGGCAGGTGGAGGCTTATTTGAGGCCACATCTTGGAAGCTTGAAGATCACAGAAGCCCCCCTGAGTCAAAAGTTATTACCACTCCAAGGCTATCTCCACAGGTGAGCGGGTGGTGCCAGTAGGGGGATTGGAAATGTCATGGTCTCTATAGAAATGGGTTTATTTTTTTTTTTTTTTTTTTTTTTTTTTTTTTTTTTTTTTTTTTCCTTCTCTATAGAAATGGGTACCCTAATAGAGCACCGAGCTGATTTAATTGGTGCACCCTATGCCTAGGGAGTGGTGGAAAAGATCGCAATCGGCCGGCACAGCTTCAGGCACAGTGGGACCGGCCAAAGCTGATCTGATAGTGCCACTCAATGCAGAAGGTTCAGCTGAAGCCAAAGCAGATCTTTTGACCAAAAAAAAAATAAAAATAAAAAACGTCAAAATGTGGCCATTCCAAGAGAAGCGTTTTACCTGAAATGCTTCTTCCATCTTTCCCTTCAACCTAAAATAGCCTGCGGTTGGAGGCTTGTTATCTCTGAATTTGCTCATGTTAGAGTGTTCCGAAAATCATTCTCAATCTCCTTAAAAATGGCTGGCCCTTTAAACAGATGTGACCGGACCCAGAGGCGTATCTATTCACACATGACCCAGTGACTCAGTTCAAAGGCAATCAAGGCAATCCATGCTTAAACAGAGACCCTGTTGGGAGATATATCTGGTTTATATGCTTAAACGTAAAATGACTGCACCCTTATTCAATACTAAAACAATTTTATTACAGACAATAATGTTAAAGGTGTAGCACTATTTGCAAACCTTAAGCTTAAACACATCTTAATCAAAACCCAAACACTAATTAAATATAGCTTAAACACGTTATCCCCAACGTAAAGCTTCAACACAGCTCAAATATGCACTTAAAAGTTAGCAAACCATCTGCCACAGATAATCTAAATCTATAAAACACACTTTCGTTTTAAAGGTCACAGATAAAGTCAGCCTGTATGACGCAACATGGCATCGCCACAGCTCTGACGACATCTACAAGACCTTGATTCCAGCTTTCATGCTCTCTAAATCATCTTAGAGCACAGGGACTTTGACGAGGAAAAAGCAATTAACAGAGAGTGATTAGAGTGATTAAGTTAGCCAAATGTGGTCAAGCTCTTTCTATTGGAAGACGTGATTTCAAGACGGCCAGGTAAATAATGGCATCAAAGACGAAAACTAGTGCTCTGATGGGTATAAGGTAAAAGCACAGGGGCCTTCTGGTGCATACAAGGCAGCTAAACTAAGGCCAATCCATCACTGCAAGGTTATAAATGATGTACTCTGGGGAGGTCCTGAACAACAAGATGTACTGCCGAACTACAGACTTAAGGAGACGAGAAGGAAAAGAGCAGAATCAAAATGGAAATCATTGCCAAGAAGCAGTTTAACTTCCAATTCTCCTGTGGGCGTTTTAAAATCACCCCCCCCCCCTTGACTCCTAGAAACACAGCCAATACTTAGAGCAAACAAAGGTCATGAAGAGTGTTAAATCATTTGTCTCATTTTTCTTTCAAACAGTCTCGCTAAGCTAGATCTTGGTGCCTGTGCTTTAGAGACCGTAACAGTGAGCGAGTCGCTGGGTTGAAAGCTACTGAGCCGCCGCGACAACTGAGGGGAAATCTTTTGGGTACCCTGCGTTTATTTTTCCTTCAGCAAAATGTTTTAAAGATCATTTACACACCAACTGTCAGAAGACAGGTCCCTAGTGCATTCTGCCACGAAATAAGATATTTTAAGGGTTTTTTTTTGTATAAAAGCGTACCACGGTATTCATGCACAATTAGAACACCTTAAACATCAGGGAGGTTGAGAAAGATGGACGAGGAGACTAGGGGGTCAAATTTTGGCTGGTTAGCAACAGGCTGTTCACCCCTACTGGCAGATGAAGTAATTACATCATTCTGATGGGAAAAAAATGTTAACATGAAGTACAAGGGAGTACCACTTAACATTAAAATAAAGGACTCAATCATAAATTTATTCATTCATGAAAGTTAATCTATAATTCACTATTCTAAATAACAAACCGATATCTTTTAAATGGTCTAGTACTGGATTAAATTGTTATTGCTCACTGCTACATGTGACTAATTCATATACATAATATATAATCTCTATACACATACGCACACACATTATGCTATTTTGAAAAATAATACACAATTATCTAATCATGCATTCTGATGAAATAAAAATGTATCCTTGGAGAGGAGTTTTGAAACGTGAGGTGACATTTTGATAAAAAAAAAAAAAAAAAAGATCAAAACACATTTTGGATGTTTATCCAGCCAAAGAAAAACGGAGAGTAAAAAAAGGGAATGAAAGAAGGATAGAGATCAATCTCAAGGCGCGTGAGAGCATACGGAGGTGGAAAGAGAGCAAGGTCTGGGCCAGCGACCTCAGCCCTGCCCAAAATCAATTGTGTTTTCAATCTTCACAAGAAGATTTGGTTTCACTGGTTAACACAAGCGCTGTGAAAGCCATTTTGAGACCTTGTTAAAGACTCAGTGGCGAAACAAATACAAGTGTGGGCTCGGATCGCCAAGGATGTGAGGAGGGAGGGAGAAGGGAGGATGGGAGCAGAGGGAGGGAGGAGTCTGGAGAGAGCGCATCATCTTAAAACTAATCCCAGCCAGTTCAAAAGCTGCTTCTTTTCCTCACCTTCCCTTTTCATCCCTCACTAGCTCCTCATTTGTTTTCTCCCTTCACTCCAGAGGGCACTGGAGAGCGGGGAGCCCGTGATTGAGTATTTCAGCCGCCCTTAAGAATTTCTACCTTTTGTTAGTGACTTCCCACTTGTGCGAGGCCACTGATGTGTGGAGAACATTTAAGGGCTACAGGCTCCATAGAAGTCCGCAGGGATTTACTGCTAACCCTCACAGTGAATAGAGGACACTTCCCTGGCCAGTCTTACAGAGGAAAGCGGTCCAAAGTGCCTTTTGATAAGAAATAACACATCTCTGCCCAGACAATGAAGTTCCTGCTAAGACATTAAAAGAAAATAAACCATGAAATGCTCACAAAGCTGAAGCAGCACAAAAATACTCCGCACTAAATCAAGGAAGTGGAAATTCACTGAACACAACCGTTACATATAGCATAAGCAACGGTGTGGTGTTAAATCTTATCCCTTTTTGATACAGTCCATAGAGGCTTTTGCTAATCTTTATTATTTGCTTATGCACAGTCACTTTAACCTTTTGATCCAATTCAATTCATTTATATAGTGCTTTTAACAATGGAGATTGTCTTAAAGCAGCTTTACACAGCATCAGGTATAAACCCTGAGATGATGACGCTAAAGGCCAACGGCGAGGAAAAACACCCCGAGTGTACAGGAACTAACCTTGAGAGGAAGACGATGCCTCTTTAAGACAACTTTGGATGGCCGCCATTACTCTCACTGCTGAACCGCTGTCATGTTTCCACAGTCTCACCGTGTACATGAGGAAAATGCGTCTGAAATAAACTCTTCACACCGAATCCACAAACACCTCTCATTAAACAAGCTTATCAAATCAGACTTTAAGGGCTCAGTGATGCAGCGAGGCTTGCAAATAGAGCAGTGCACTGTTTTTATTACCCAAGCCTAAGGTAAATCGAATGCCGTTATTAAATGTTAGCGGTTCACCAGGTATGCTAAATTAACTAACAGTGAGTGCTCGGGATGCAGTCATTACAGGCAGCCCACTGTCCTCACTGAATATTGAAGCTGAGAGAAAGAGAAAACTGACATTTCATTACAGAAACATGACAATACACAGTCTGTCACCAAACTGGTGATTACAGTTTAGTTCATCCAGCCTTCAATGTGGGCTGGTCAGTGAGTTATGAGTCAAAACTACCACAGAAAAAATTAAAACGTGCTCTAAGTCAAAAATAGAGAGAAAGATGCTCTGTGGAGAAAATTATGCTTTGTGAAGAATGAACATTGATTTTCAAAATCAACCAGATGATTTTCTGTTGGATGCCTCGCTTTTAAACACAACATGAAACCAAAATTGACCTTATTTACATTCTAATTAAATTTCCCTGGTCTTACTGTTAATAATTTATCAGTGTATGTAATGCGAACTACTTTAAATCAAAATGTGATCATTTTCTCTGCTTCTAAAATAAAATATCTTTCCTGTTGACGTAACCACAGCCATGTGGGCTTAGAAAACAAGTATCAATTAATATTATTTTACATTCAGTTACATTAAAAGCTTTGCCCCTGAAATGGTAGAAGTTGGCTCTCACCCAGGCCGATATGGGAACCAGGACAGAGGAGGCATAAAGGCCTGATTGTGGCTTGGAAACAACTCTCAGGCCTAATGAAACTAAAACATGGCCACAGCAGCACAGCGAACACTAAAGTGAGAGAGGTAGAGAGAGAGGGAGTGTGGAGGGTGGTAATGAAGTAAACAGGGGTTGTTTCAACTTAGCAGAATAAGTGTACTTTGTTTGGAGATCTACTCCAAGCCGATTACAATAAACCTATGACTAAGCATAAGCCACCCTATGTAATTAGGGCACATGAAGGTTTATGCAGGGAACGAGGCAGCCTTTTACGTTCTCATCATGTAGAATGTACAAAATATCTTGCAGAGATTTATAATCAAACCATGCCAAGTCTGTTGTCTATACACATAGAAATTGTGTCAGAGGAAACAAGTGACATTATTTAGGCATGCCTTCTTCTAAAAGTAAAAAGGCAACATGCCGCATTAGCACGAAAAACCTGTATGCTAATGAAAAGTGGATCTAACTCAAAGAGCCTTTGTGGAAAAGCTTTTAAAATTTTAATTCTGCAGTGTTGTGCAATAAATGCCCCTTAGTGCTGCTTAAGTGTGTGTGTGTGTGTGTGTGTGTGTGTGTGTGTGTGTGTGTGTGTGTGTGTGTGTGTGTATGAGTGTGAGTGTGTAAGCTGTCATAGCACAGAAAAAGCGCTCAGGAAGAACACAGCTTCTAAGGAGACAGATCCTGTGACCCTGCTGCCCCATGCCACCTGCTCTCCTCCCAGGACCCTCGTTCTTTCCCTACCCACCGCTTGCCAGGAGACACTGTTAATTGGCCTACACACACGCCCCCATGCACACACACACACACACAAAGCTCCGGGTATCAGCTCAACTGACACCACAATGTGGCAAAACCTCCAGGTGGGCGGACTTGCAGAGTCATCAGAAGTTTGCAGCAAATCCAACCTTCTAACAACTCACTTTAAAGGCTCGTTTCGCCTTTACTCGCAAGTGTGCATCCAACGGACGGTCAATTTGTAATTTTCTTGTCTTAAGAGACAGACATTTCATTAGACTGCGTGTTTGCTTCACAACTTATAAACAACGAGACACTGAGCGCTGAGGTCTTTAGCATTATTGGATCATGCTGCCCATTCAAAATAACGATCTACAGCTTTACATAAGGACGGCAGACAAGTACGCCTCAATAAACCAGGCTGTGGTAAGACTAATATAGTCTTGTGACCTAAGAAGCCACAAATCCTCCAGCGTTCCTTTAATCACAATGATTTAGCGGTTGTCTACTGCCAGCGCTGGCGCTGGTGAAAACACCCCCAGGGCAAGACGTACAGCACAGGGCAAGTAAAACATCTGCATAATTGAGCCCTTCAATCAAGTCAAGTGTGTGTTAGGTCCACTCAGACACAGCTGATTACAAACAAATGGAGCTAGGTATTTATACAGAGTCTGAACTAGAGAGAGACATTGAACTTACTCAAAGTCATATCACACAGCATGGGCGTCGCTAGGCCATTTTTAGGGGGTCTATAGTTCCATAAACTGTACACGAATTCGTGATCGCGTCAGTCCCCTTTAAATTTCATATGAAAATGGCGGCAGACGTCGATCGGCTCCTCCCCGTCTTTCAGTGCATTCTATTTCAATCCGCAGACCGCATTGGTGAAAAGTGAGAAACAGAGGACACGGTGTTTATCTATAGATTGTTATAATATCTGCATCTGTGCAGTTCTTTGTCAAAAATACAGTTTACAAGTATTTGCTGTGTTCACCCCCCATCACACCACAGGTTTCCTCCAGTGAAAATGAAGCACATATGAATGCATATACTTTATGAAAATGAAAATCCTGGAATCACCTGTCACACAGCAAACAGAAAAGTTCACCTAGGCCATACAAATATATGTGTTGACTATCAATCTTCTGCATGTGTATGGTATTTATCTGGCTTACAAAACATACTTTTGTATGACACTTTTTCAGATTTTACAGATACTGATTTATAAAAGCCCAAAATCAGTCTTTTACTCTATTCCTGTACTCAGTTTATACAAGATAATAACAAATGACTTACGTTATTCAATTATTTTTAGTGACTCAAAACCATACAACATGAACAATGTAGCTTGATTCCCAAAAAAAAATGACTCTTATGAGTCGGTTCTTTTCATTTAAAAAGACGTTAGCGGTTTGAATCAGTCTGAAATACTGCCCTGTATAAATGACAGCATTAGTAGAAAGATGTTATTTCTATATTGAAAATATGTTAGCTACATTGGGCAACAAATATACCCAAATGAATCAAATCTATCTGAATTAAAATGGGAATCAAATCAAAAATCAAAAGTGTATGTATGAGAATAAAATTGGGAAATCTGAATTAATATCTATCCATAAAGTCAGAAACGAACACATCATTGGTCAAGTAAATATTTAGACCAATTACACACAGCAGCTTTAAGCAAAAGGTCCTGGCTACTGCATCCAGTGGACGACAGAGACCAAGCAAACACTGGTCTTTCATCTCCAAATGGCCACATCTCAAATGGCCTGTTTGAAAGTCTTGAAAGGGTCCCTTGAGGGACAGCGTTTCTCATCATATGCAAACATTTCTCCATGAAATTAGCCAAAGGGAAAAAGGAAAATGAGATCTTACCTTGCCAAACTGTTCAAAATACTGCTTCACATCTTCAACTACTGTGTTAGCTGATAATCCGCCTACAAATATTTTCTTTGTTCTTGTGACCATCTGGAAGAGAAGAGAAGAGAAGAAGACAAGATTAGGCCCATGTGAAAGCACTTCAGAGCACTTCAAACGTACAGGAGACAAAGAGGAAGCTCAGATCTGAAAAAGAGGGAATTGGGAGATGACCGGTTGTGGGTTTTGTGTCCCACAGGGAGATTGAAGAGGAGGTACTGTGTGATTTGTTGAGTGTGTGAGAGTGTGCTTGGGGACCAGGTAACACCTAGCTTGCGATGTCCGACGCTGCTTGCATTACCTGTCCTTTCTCTCGCAACATTACAGACTTGACACTTTTTGGTTTCACACTAACACAAACACCTGAGCTGCGAATGGTGTTTTTCTTGTGTTGCGAAGACCCAACACGCAATCCCCCAGTCCATTTAAGAAAACTGGAATAGGAATGTTTCAGAGGACAGTTCTCGGAAAAAGCATGCCCAGTGTGCTGCACGGAATAGATCTTTAAAATACACTCTAATTGAGTTACAACCAAAAGGTGTCAGAAAGTTGCAAGTCTCCGAGCGGGCCCGGATCTCAAACCGGTGAGAACAGACAATAGTAGAGGTCGCAGTCATGCAACCAGGCCCATTTTTCAAAACACAATTAACTCTCCCTGCCGGAGAGATGTATGGTGCGCTGAGACCCGACTTCTCTTCATGCAGCAACGTTAATTCTGCTGAGAGCTTGTGCACTGAGATCAAATAGCCCACCTATCATATAGGGCAATGATAACGGCTAACAAGAGAGCTCCTCAGGCAATGTTAAGCCCTTTTTGAAGTTAACAAAGAGAAGAAACTTGTCAAATTCCCGCTTCTGTTAGACCTGTGTGGATTTCTATTAAATGTGTGCTTATTCAGAGCTGTGATGCAGCAGGTGATCCCTAAGTGTTATGGAGCTCATGCTGGAGACAAAGGTTCAAATCTGACCAACACTTTGGATTATAGATATAGGATGAATATATTATATAACATATATGGATAGATCAACAGACAGACAATTCTTCAATTTTACGGAACACTGCCAGTCAAGCTGGTTAGAGCTGGTAAACTACCCCAGATCAGCCAAAAACCAGCTAAAATGTTTCAAAACTACATTCACCTTGTTTTTCCAGCAGCGATTAACTAATTTCCTTATTGCCTCAGTCTATAAAATGGCCAAAAAAGGTGCACTTACTGACAATGAGAGTAAATAAGCTTCATTTAGCAACCCCACTGTATTTCCCAGAGTGGAGCAGACAGCGAAAGAATTAAGCAACCTGGAGCATTTATTTCGACTTCATTCACATCCATCATACACAATCTTGGCAACAGACACACTCAGCCCTCATCTCAGCTGGCTGTTTCCCAAACCCTCTCCGAAGCACTTTCGCTCTCATCTGCACCCCACCATGGTTAATCTGTCTGTCTTTTCCCCTGTCGTTTTGTGCGGGCCCAAGCCACCCAACGTGTCAGTGGAGAGTTAAGTTTTTAGTGGCATCTTTATGTCCTCTGACAGCACCAGCTCCTGGCTGATGGGATTCCTCAGGCTCTGGAACAACGCAATTACTCTGTCCATTTCTCTCCATGGTGACAAGAGACAACAGCAGGCCTTTGCTCTTTCCGTGCTCCCTCTCTCGCACACCTCTCTTGGGATTCAATGAGCAGATACGCCTCACAAACACGTTGTGCTGCTAGCTCGGCTAACCCATTAGAATTCAGAGTGCTTGCTTGGACGTAATAATGACCAAGACGATGACAGGACGCATGTCCATTGCGCTTTTTTGATTCTTTTGGTTTCATGACCCTGAATGCTTGAAAGAAATAATCATTAAAAACAGACAACAGGCTACCAAACGTGCAATTTGATTAGCCTCGGCTTAGATAGAAAAAGCAGATAGCCTGCAGACAACCCTTGTTTATGGGACTTGTCCTTCCTGAGCATCTCTAGCTTGTCCTTGTTTCTCTTTGCTGCTGTTGACATGGCAGCTTTCCGAACATAGTACTGTAAGGTATTCATGGGAATAATGTGCAAGTCATGAGGGAGAGGTACCAAGCTAACCTCAATTTATAAACTAAGAGATGTCGGGTACAAATATCTTTGGCTCACCCTGAACCACGTGTTCCAGTGAAAGGAACGTTCCCCCAACTTTGCACTCCGTTGAGGGGTTTGCAGCTTCAACTCTCACACCTCCATCCACAGCCTCTCAAAAATTTTCACATTTGAAAAGACTCTTTTTCAGACATTATGGGGTGGTGGGGGGGGGGACATTTAACATATTTGAGATGAGAAAAGATGTTTCAGACGAATTAGAATGGTGAAAAAAAAGTAATGAGGTGCAAGTATATTCTAGGGGAAAAAAATGGAAAGAAATGGACCTTGCGGAGGGATGGGAAAACGTCTGGCGAAGTGATGACATATCGGAGAAACTTTTGCTATCGCAGGACCTTAAAAATTCAACCGTGAAAATCTATGAATATGAAAGAGCACATCTCGCAGGAGAGCTGAGATATAAGAATGCAGCGGCACTAGGTGTGATAGAGTATAAGCAGTGCGTTTAGAGATACTGCGTGTATAAAATTTATGCAGAGCAGCTGAGTTTGTTGCTCTTAGTCGGCTGCTGATGTTGCTGTTTCAGGCCCTGTCATCTTCCACCAGCATTGCTTGATGCGACTCGGCATGCCTAGAGAACATTTCTTGCCTTCCTCTAGCGAGGGGGAATGTCAGCTGCCAGAATGTTTCTAGATGCAAGTCGTGCTGCAGGTTTCTACCAGTGCTGAGACAAGTGCAGGCGATCAGAGATGATGAATACGCAAGCCTCCGCTAGATGTTTGCAGACTAATGCGCACACAGAATTATGGAATGATCAGAAAGCAAAAATTAAATGATAAAATTTAGTGCTGTCAAATGATTAATCACGATTAATCTCATCCAAAATAAAAGTTTATGTTTACATAATGTGTGTATATGGTGTATGTTTATTTTGTATATATAAACACACACACATACAGTATATATTTTAAAAATATATACATCTATATATTTCTATTCATATAATTATTAATAATATAAAAACAAAATTTCTCTTAAACATATGCATGCATTTGTGTGTATTTATATATAAATATGCACAGTGCACACAGGTTATGTAAACAAAAATGCAATTAATCGTTTAACAGAAGCACTATTGTAATTATATGCAAATTAATCAAATTTAGTTGAACAAATGAAATAGACATCATGTTTAGTTTAAGTTAATATCATTGAGCAGGCCAAGACAAATTAGATTGTAAAACAGATTGTTGTGGACTGAAAGAAAGAAAGAAAGAAAGAAAGAAAGAAAGAAAGAAAGAAAGAAAGAAAGAAAGAAAGAAAGAAAGAAAGAAAGAAAGAAAGAGAGAGAGAGAGATGTTTTTTTTGTTTTGTGTTTTGAAATATATTATAATATAAAAAGTTTTATTTTTATTATTTTTGTTATTCCTTGCCTCGGGAAAGTTAACTTAAATATTTCAAAGTTAAATTTACTTTGGGCAATAAAAAAAAAAGACACATTCAAGGACAACGAGGCTTGTCTGAATTTTGCTGATACTTAAAAGAGCAAGAATATCAGGACGGCTTCAATTTGGACTCAAAATAAGACAAAAAGAGAGGAATTGGGAAGCAAATTAGAATATTTCTAATGTTTTATAATACATAGCAAAGAGGAAGATGTTTTCCTTCCAGAGGAAAGAGTCTCTCGCTCTCTGTTGAAGATGAGAGGGGGAATGCAGGAGGAAGTAGTGACAGCAAAGTTCACCATTTATCAGTGGCAAAATAAAATGGATCGAGACGTATCCTGCAGCCTAAATTGAAGGAATGTGATAGGAGTGACAATTTAATATTGCATCTACTCTCCTTTGGGCACAAATGGATCTAATTAAGATCTTTCATTAGATGCGGAGCAGCCAAACCCTCCCTGAAAACATGGATCCTTATCAGAGTGCAGGACAATCGCAGGGATACAGACATAGCAAATCAAGTTATATTCCGACAGAGAGGAGGGGGGAGAGGGGGAGAGAGCTGTTTGACAGATGACTTGATGGAGGTTACGTGGAGTTTAACAAAGAACAGAACTGAGGAACGGAGATAGGTGATCAAGCTCCTCTTAAAACACCTGTCGCGCTTCCTGCAGAGAGTTCCGCTTCCAAGAATTCTCCTCTCTGGGATCGAACGGTCTGCAGAGAGGCCCATGCTGCATTTTTATTTGTTTACTCGGGGTCTCTGATGAACTGTGTAGTGGCCTCTTGCCGTTGATTGCGGTTGACTAACATTGGTCCTCACTCACAATAAGCCCCATAAGCCCCAGCCAAACGATGCTCTTGTGTTTGTGACACGGAGTCTTTTTTTAATCAGTCCTCTTTGCCTGGCTGGATGTCCCCTGATTAGAGTGAGATAATGAGACCCCCCTCCTCATCCTTCTCCTTCTCCTTCTCCTTCTCCTCCTCCCTCCCAAGCCTCTTCATCATCTCAAATCACATATTCATCACTGATTGCTGTCTCCTTGCCCTTCCATCAAAACACACACTCCAGGCAAACAGGCTTGCAGACCGATTCCAAGCCGGTCGGGAAACGGTGACAACTAGGCGGGTCTTGTTTAACGGGAGGCGTCGACACTTCCTTGACTGACAGAATCCAGGGCACTTGCCACATTCTACTCAGCTGCATCTAAATTTAGGCCGCCAAGCTCCAATTTGTACACAATTTTGCAGTGTGGAATTTTAATGTCGACATTCAAATGTACTGGGCCAAACAGCTCCTGCCTCTGCGCCTGCAGCTAACCCTGATTGACAGGCGAAGCAGAGGCTTGACCAAAAGCTGAGAATAACTGATTAGTAACGTTGGCAAAAACTGTGGATGCACATCCCCCCCTTCCCTGCCCCAAAACCCATCAGACAAGACTTATTTGATGCAATATCAAACACTCTTCTTTTCTTTCTAAGTGTATCAAGGGCAAAAATAAGAGATTTATCTACTGTATATGTCTATATATTCACTCAAAAATGCATACATAACATCCCATATTTGTCTGACTTTCTAATGAGTGGGATTTGTTACGGTAAGCATTGCTAATACTGATGTGCATACATGGGATTTGAGATTTGAACAAACCTCTAATCTTAAAGAGAAATAAAGTTAATTAAAAAAATCTGTCATTTACACTACTTCCAACCTTCATCGGAAACCTGTATGACTTTCTTTCCTCTGTGAAACACAAACAACAAAAAAAGACAGATAACCAAAGAAAACCTAAAATGTAAAAATAGGGGAAATTAGCATGCAATATTAAATATCTGACACTAGCTGATACCAGTAAATTAATACATTTTTAAAAAAGGTTGTCAGTATATTTGTGCTTCCCAACAAATCATGTGCCACTTTGACAAAAAAGAAAAGAAAAAAAAACTAGGATAAAAGATAAACAAGTATAATTGCAATGATCACAGTAAAAACTGTACATAACCTTTAAAATTAAGATTTATTTCCACTGTGTTACAGTTAAAATATACTATTTAAATATATTTGACAAAGAATATAAGATCTATTTGAATAACAAAATCATTCTAATTGTAAAAAAGAAAGTGCAGATCTTTAGACAGGGACAGAGGGTTGGTCTCCAGGGTAAAACTAATCCAATCGAATCTCTAGTTTATATTTATAGAGGCCTAATTGAGAACCCCAATGCCATTACTCTGAGTAGATGAGTGGGGTAAAGATGCTTACTGCAAATGGCAGGTGACAGCCCAAAGCGGGGCTCCTTCAAGCTTACAGCAGCCGTCTCCACACTGACAGCAGGTTGGTTACCAAAGACTGAGACAAACAGCCTTTTGCTGACCCCTGAGGCCAAGTAAATGAGTCTCTGGCTCTCTCAATGGAAGATCCCTCCCAAGCCACTTAGAGGAGCCCAAGGCAGTTCAAGCTCAAACATCAGACAAGGGCTGAATGGGATTGACACAAGCAGGTTAATGACTCATCATTCTGTTTGGAACAATTAAAGGCCTTCGTGCCAAAATTATAACCATATATAAAATTTATGGTAGCCTAATCAATTAGCTTAATATTAATACAAACCTTTAGCCATTTCTATAAAACTACACGGAGCACGCTCTGAAAATCTGAAGATTAAAGGGGCTATAAAATTCTTTTAGTGGGAAAAAATAAGCGTAATAAGTTCAAGCCAATCCAAACCTCCAGGTTGTAAAGGTTGTGCTGACTCTGAAAGTCTCAGGCTATCTACGGAAGTGGCATGAAAAATCAAGAGATATCTGTGAGTACCTCTGTGAAATCCTCCTATCCTAAACTGCTGAGCTGACAGACTAAAGAGCTCTTTATATCTGAATTTCATAACACTATGGGGGGAAAGGGGAAACTACTGCCCCCTGTGATTGCTTTAAGCATTCATTAAATTCAATATTGATTTTAGCATCTAAACTGGTCATTCACAGGGTCTTTTATGAATCACTGCAGCAATTTTGGAGCACTTGAGTGTGTCAAATGAGGTACTGTAGTTTTAAGAGTGTCTAGTATAGGATCATTCTAAATCCTCAGCCACTGATGACACAATGCTACAAAATATCCAGGTCATCTGACTGCAGCCTTGCCGAAGCTGGCTCATGTGAACTGTGGGAGTGCTGATGACCAGGTCAGAAGTGCATAACGGTCCCATGACACACAATTAATATTAATCAATATATACACTGCCCGTCCAAAAAAAAAGTCACCACCTGGATTTAACTAAGCACATACTTAAGATCCTCCCATTGGATGATTACTGCATGGATGATTATGTTATGTGCTCAAAGAATGAGGTCAGCTGACTACTTGAATATACTGAATGACCAGGTTATTCCATCAATTATTTTTTTTCTTCCCTGATGGCACGGGCATATTCCAAGATGACAATGCCAGGATTCATCGGGCTCAAATTGTGAAAGAGTGATTCAGTGAGCATGCAACATCATTTTAACACATGGATTGGCCACCACAGTCCAGAGTCAGACCTTTACCCCAATGAGAATCTTTGGGATGTGCTGGAGAAGACTTTGCCTGATGGTCTGACTCTCCCATCGTCAATACAAGATCCTGGCGAAAAGTTAATGCAACTCTGGATGGGAATAAATGTTGTGACATTGCAGAAGCTTATCGAAATGATGCCACGGTGAATGCGTGCCATAATCAAAGCTAAAGGCAGTCCAACGAAATATTAGTGTATACTACCCCTCTAATGGAGATCAAGACCTAACGTATATACGCATTCTGCACGTCTGGGAAAACCTGACATACAACCCTTTATTCTAGACAATATCAAAGGTCATTCAGGGTCAGTCACCAATGTGCCTATAGGCTATTTAAAAAATAGTTATCCACACCAACAAAGTGCTTATCGGTGCAAAAATTGCTGTTGGTGGTTGGTAAAGTGGTTCTTGTTGCTATGCAGTTGCTAGGGCATTGCTAAATGATAGCTAATCAAAACATATATTTCCTGACTCCCTCATTTCAGTCTAGGGTGAAAAAAAGTCCACTAGGCAAACATATCCGAGCAATATATTGAGTATAATTTACACTACTATTAAAAAGTTTGGGGGCAGTCAGATTTTTATGGATTTGTTTGATCAAAAATACAGTAAAAGCAGTAAAACTGTGAATTATTATTACAATTTTCATATCCCAATATATTTAACATTTATTTCTGTAAAGGCAAAGCTGAATTTTCAGCAGCAACTTCAGCGAGATAATAAATATCTTTCCCGGTCACATTCGAGCAACTAAATGCATCCTTGCTGGATAAAAGTATTAATTTAAATCTTAGTGACCCCAAACCTTTGAAAGGCACTGTATTCTAAAATTATATTTCTAAAAAGCCTCTTCATTCAGCAGGCCAGTATATAAATCTTTTACCCAATGATTGCAAAATAAACAGTTTTTTGGTGCTAAACTCCACATCGTGCCTTTGTAATTTCAAACTGCACTAACACCAATATTCCTCAATGACAAACTGTAGAAATACCCCCTCCATGGCTTTATCTTAATGATCTGATGTGCTTTACACTCAAACCCAGAGTCGATAGATTATTGTACAGTTATGAAGAGAGATCGCGGCAGCTCATAGCTCCTTATAGGACCCAGGAGATGGCTAGGCTGATACACCTCCCGGTCTCCATTCAAGCGAACTCACGCTGAATATCAATGAGCTTTCAGCCTTGATAAACAGTCTGCAGAATGGAAAAATATTTTCACATTAAGGATGGAGGGGTGAAAGAAGGAATGAGAGAAAAAATTGAGCGCTTGCCCCTCAAAGCGATTCTGAAAAATTAATATGCTAATTAAGTGCTTGCTTGGGGCGAAATCTTCGAAACTTTAGCAAGGGAGTTATAAGCACTTAACAAATTACTTACACCGTTATGCTGGAAGCTGTATACATTTTTAAAGCGACTGTACGTTTTCCTTTCCTTTCCTTTCAGTTTTCACAATAGATCTGGCTTTTTTTCCCCAGACATTTTCTCCCAAGCTGCCATTTAGGAGTATAAAACGATATCAGACTTTTATGTCCTTCTCTGAAATATTAAGTATAGCGCAAGCTGAGGAATTTATCAGCACGCCACATCGTTTGGAGGCAGGCCTTCAGCAATCCTTTCTACTTCTGAAATGTCTGAACTCATAGTGAAATAATCTCCACAAGGCAAGACAGAGCTTCACATCAGTTTAATCTGTTCAGGAGAAAGAGAAGAGCTAACAAACAGCAACAGCATCCATCCTGCGGGCCTGAAGTGAACTTTCAATTCACAGAAGCCACTTCCCACGTCTGTGTGCTCGGTGGCATGCTGACTGTGATTGTGTTTGCATTTGTGTTTGCGTGTGTGTGTGTGTTCAGACATCCTGTCAAAGTTGTCTGCGCAAATGTAGTCCAAACAACCACAGCCCGTATCTGAAGTCAAGATCAACTTCAATGTATTCCAGCACTTTGGTGTGGGAAATCCCATTTATGACCTTTACTATCCAGATTACCATGATTTTCATTTAGACAAAAATTAAAAAGTGACAGTACACCAAAAAAGTCTGTCTTTATTTATTCATTCTTATATCCATAAAAACCTGCATAACTTTTTTTTGCTCATATTGAACACAATGGAGAATATGGAAGAAAAACACTAAAAAATAAAGAAATTAATTATTTTTAAAAGCAATATTATAAAAAAAAATTTTTTAATGTTAAATAATTTACAAAAAAATGCCCCCCACCAAATTCTTAAACCTACAATGCAATACAAATTAAATAATAGTTTTCATTACAATTTTCTTTGTTTTAATCAATATGCCTATAATACATATACTATGCATTCATATATATATATATATATATATATATATATATATATATATATATATATATATATATATATATATATATATATATATATATATATATATATATATATATATATATATATAGAGAATACACACACATCAGTATTCTGTGAGAGAAAATGTCTATGAAAACATCAGTACCTCAGTTCTTTTTCAAATTTGCTCAAACACGGAGGCTGCAGCTATAATCAAGAACACATACACACAAAAACATATGAAATAAAATTGGTTTGAAAGAAAACAATCTTGTTTCTCAATAAACGAGTGAATTGCACATAAAGTGTCTGTTTGTCTGACTATGGGTAATTAGGGCCCAGGTGGCCAGCGGAAGCTGTGGACTGACGCAAAGCAAAGGTGATGGACAGGCCAGATATGGCTCAGACAGCATCCAGCAACAGACATCAAGCCCTGATGTTCCTCTCCCACTATAGTCTCGTGAATGAGATACTGAACATAGACTCAGAGTGAAGCCGCGGCCCAGATAAAAACCTCTGGAGCACCATCTGAGGCATGGAACATGAGCCAGGTCTGACTAGGAACAGACATACTGAATAGATATGTTTTTACTCTTTATTCCAAGATGTCATCTCCTTGCGAGAAGATCATCCAAATAGGGATTTGACTTAAGGGGATTCATATGCACCCATCATGGAGACACAACCAATGAGTGCTTGCTCCAGGACACCTCTAGGCTTTGTTTCCAGTCCACAAACATCATGGCATACTTTCAAAGCACTCAAATCCCAGAGCTAAAGTATACTCCTGAGCTCTAACTACAGTTCTGACACCATCTGAGCTGTCAGAGAAATCTGATGGCAGACTCAAGTCAAGACATTTCTTCAGCCCTTTAGTGTGAGGGCATATATTCTGCACTTCCAGGAAGTGCCAACATACACAGAAGCAAAAACACAGTCAGTCTCAATAAGAAGTCTAACAGGTGGTATTAAATTTTAATCATAAAACAATACTGACAAGAAAAACAGAAAACCATTCACCTATCCTAGAATTTCTTGGTGTGTTTGCTTACCTGAATAATGTCTTTAAAAATGTTATTTAAAAATACTTATTTACTTCTAAAATTCAAAATTCCTTAATATAGAGAATCATTTCACTAGTACTACAATGCATTTTTTAATAAAAAATAAATACTTTTAATAAATGTAAAAATAAAATGCAATTATTTTAAAACCTACCAATTAACGCAAATAAAAAAAAATGTGTATTCATTGATTTTTATTGATACCAATACAAATGTATTTATAAAATACTGTAAAATGAAAAAAAAAAAAACAGTATCAAATTAAAAATAAAATTAAAACTAAAATAATTTTTGTTTAATAAAGACACATGAAAAACACAAATCATTTATTTTTAATTTATCATTTTATTTGGTTTCTTTTTATTTATTTTGTATTCATGTTGAGTTTTTTTTTCCCCCCAGCTATTTTCTACAGAGTATTCAAGACCAAAAACCTAAAGGACATGGTCTAATTCTCAACCCAACTAAATTTTTTAAACAATTATACTTTACTCAAGTTAATAAACAAGAAGTCATCAAAAAAGCCTCTAAAATATTAGTATGCACCTCAAAATACAAATCCATTCCATAAAACAAACCCATTTCCTATTGGCCTCAGCTTGTTTGTAGCAGGTCATAGAGGTATATAGACTATCATCCTAGCATCCAGAATCACGGTGCCTTAAGGCAGTGGAAAAGCAGCGGATGCAGCATGAGATTGATTGCTCCGGAAGAAAGTAAAAGGGATAAGGTGCAGTCGAAGCGGGCGAGATGGCTCCAGGAGAGGGCACTTTCACTTTAATAGGACGATTGATTGATTGATAGTGGCGGGCTCTCCGCTGCCACCTCCTTCAGTGACTTTTCCACAGCGTGTCGATAAACTGTTCCACGCCTGCCAAACTGCACTCGGTTGAGATTTTAGCGTTATATAATCCCTATTGATGTACCAGCATTAACCGTCCACATACAATGCGTATAAGGCTCGGGCTAGATTAAGGAAGTTACTGGGCATGGCAAGGATTATTGACCCAGAGCAAGACGGAGCATTGCGTTATCCTGCTGGTGGGGGAAATCACTTTTTTCTTATCACTCACTTTTACGGAGTTCATTTGTCGTCGGCGATGAGCATTTGGAGTTGAGTGGAAAATCTAGCCGAAAGAAAAAGTATTAATATCACTTCCAAACCACTGGCCAGTCAGAGTTGAAACCATAGTGATAATCACACACTAAAATCAAAGTGACGTTATTTGTTGAGTGAATAAAGAATGCTAGGGGGTTGCAGATGAGTGTAACCAAAATAGCATTTCCTCTCATTGTTACTAGGCAGCAAGAGGATAACTGAACCTCAAGTGAGGGATTAACTTGCAATTAGGACGATGGCTCTTATGAGTGACTCTGCCTTGGGAAGGAGGCCATACCGCTGTCAAGCAACATGCTGCACAGCTGCTGCTGCCGTTCTAAGGGCAGGATCAACATGAAGTGCAAAATGACATTTTCAACATTCTTAATAAAGAGTGTTCTTATGAAGGCATTGTACAATTAGGCAGGTTTTAGAGTAATTCTTGATCGGACAAGTTTCATAAGGGAGTGTTAATGAAAGAATCTTTAAAACAATGTTTTAGAAAAAAACAAAAAAACAAATACATTGTGTAAATTGTGTGTGTGTGTGTGTGTGTGTGTGTGTGTGTGTGTGTGTGTGTGTGTGTGTGTGTGTGTGTGTAAATACACAAAAATGGCATTGGCAATGTCTACAGTGAAACATTGCGATGGACGATGACATCGGGGGGTGGGGGGAGGGGGATTTAGGGGGTGTGCCCAAAGTATGAATGCGTATTTAGATAGACATGGGAAACACATAACGATTGCTAGCGGCTGCCTGTTACATTACGGTACATAAAATTTCACTTACCACATAAACAGAGTAAAGGCCCATTTACACCTACCACAATAACTATAAAGATAACGATAAATATATTGTTCTAAAATCGTTCTCAGTATAAAAGAACAGCAGAAGCCCCACTACAACTATAACGATAAAAGCACAGAGAAATGATATCACTGGAATCATATTCAGAATGAATGAGTTTTTTTTTTCAGAACGATATAAACATTGCCGGCCAATCAGAATCCATCCTGCTAAAACGACCTTGAGAATTTAAAGCGGCAGACGCACGTGCGCTTAGAATAAACAGACAATATCGTTCATTGGTGTGGACGCTAATATTGTTATCTTTATAGTTATCATTCTTGGTGTGAACGGGGCTTAAGGAGAGATGACTGAGGACGATGTCGAATGATTTGCAGATCTCCGGCACCACTGACAAACATATAATCCTGTAAAATGTGTGGTAAGTACTGCTGCTCCACAGTATAAACAGAGGACCTGCGATCGCAAATCTCAAAAGTAAAAGTAAAACTAAAAAGCGATCGTGCATTCAAATGCAGTTTTAATGCCAGGCATAATAGCGGCTCCCTGATGCCCGCAATTATATACAGTATAATTACCCAATGATATACAGTAACTGCGAGAGAAAGTATTTAAATATGTATTTTCTTCCAATCTCGTATTTATTTCCATTTAGGGGTTCCATAGTACACGTCATTTTGTTTGTTTTTTGTTTCGTCATTTTGCAGGGGGAATTGGGGGGGGGGGGGGGTCACAATGTCAGCTCAACATCGCAATGTCTATCAGTCATCAGCGATGGACGATGGCATTGTCTATTGGCCCAACCATAGTACACACACACACACACACACATCAACCATCACAAACCATGACTAATCAACACTGCCGTGCGCATGTGACTATACATAACATTTCTGTCCAGATTAGCAGTTTCCATCGCTGTGGAAAAAAGATCTCTGTGACATTTTGTGTCTGGACAGCCATGTTTTTCCATAGGGCTTAAGTAGCCCTGATCAATGGTCGCCCTCTCTGAGTGATTAGTTTAATCCCACCTGTGGTGTTCAAGGACTAAAGCCATCAGAGAAGCATTTTCACTCAAGCTAACCAAAAAAGCCTCTACATATGTTCGACCCAGGCGGTTATTTTCAGCAGAAAGCTTCTCACAAATTCTGCACGACTTAAAACAAAGCCAGCGGCTCAATAACAACAATAACCTTGAGTTGTACATATAATTACATTTACATCAAAGGTATTTAGCAGACGCTCTTATCCAGGGTGACTTAAACACAAATGTGCTTGAGTTTTTACATACAAGAGTGTTGTGATCAACAGACGGCAAGAAAGCAATTTAAGACTTTTAAATGTTAGGAAAGAAAAGTTTCCTGTGCAGATACGAAACAAGTGCCGAGAAGCACAAGTAAATCTAGTAGTATAGTATAGTGAGTAAAAAGGTGCTTTTAACCAATCCTTGCACTAAACATTTCCATGTTTTCTCTTAACCAATCTAAAAGCACTAAACAGTCAGTTTCAATTCCAGTAATGCGACACAGGTTGAATGCATTTTAAGAGAAATTCTAGGGTGGGCTGAACCACACTAGCAGGACTGCTGCAGAGCCTAAAGCACATGTTCATGCACACACACACACACACACACACAGAGAGAGCCCTGTTCATCCATGTGTGACCTGCCTCTGCACTGCTGCAGGGGCTGGCTGTGGTGGGAGTGTTTTTCTCGGTTAAAAAAACGCCTCTCTGAGTGCAGTGCTGCTTTTCAGCGGCGAGTCCTCACCTCTCTGAAACACTCCATTACTCTCAGCCAGCCCCGCTCGCACACCGTGACACTCCAGAGCCCCTCGCCTTCGTCAGGCTCTGCCTCTGTGACCCCTGGCCCAGATAGAGCCACTCTGTTGGGCTGTGACATGAGAGGAAACACCCCCCCCCACCCCGCCGTCCTCACATTCTGAAGTTACGCCATGGGTATTTGAGCTCTCATACACAAACACAGTCTGTGCATCACGTTTTACATACAGACTTTGCTGACAAAACACGTGCCATGCTGACTAACTAAATGAGAGTGTTTTGCCTCCATCTTAAAATATACTCTTCAGTGCTCCATCAAGGCAATGTGGGTTTTGGTAAATAGTCGGTTGCAACTAAAGCCATAAACTCTATGCAAGCTTGAGCACTTGGACAATTTAACAAGCATTTCTGCAGTACTCTTACAAAGTACTTTACTTTTTACATTTATTCATTTAGCAGATGCTTTTATCCAAAGCAAATTACAGTGTATTCAAGCCATACATTTTATTTTTTTTACCATGTGTGTTCCCTGGGAATCGAACCCACGACCTTTGGCGCTGCTAACGCAATGCTCTACCGCTGAGCCACAGGAACTTCAAACTTCAAGTACCTGAGTGGGCAAAGGAAACTGTTTGCTCAACCTGTCTGAAAACAGTCATTTTTTCAATGGAGCATTGTTTTTGCATATGACTATGACTAATTTTAAACATTTTAAATGGAAAACATAACAAACAAACAAAGAAATTCAATTCCTGTGTGGCATGAATAAAAATTTATGTTTAACAATATGTAGGCCAACTAGAAGTAATGTGGGATCCCATGATCATTTGTATATGTCAGCTTCCCTAGTAGCATGTCAACATTTTAACTCATGTTAACTAACTGTTTTTGATAATGCTCGTTATTGCACTTTGCTTAGCTAGCAGCATTCAAGTATGTTTTGGCCCAGCAACTAAGTCAATGAAGAGGCGTAGCGCTGGAAAGTGAGTAAACCCCATAATCCTTCTTATATCTACCTCCTCAATCAATTAAAATGCTTTATGTGCACATTTGGCGCTCTTCTGAGGTGATCAATATGCCTTTAAAGGCATTACGAACACGAAACGCATCGTATCCCTTTCGCAGCATTTTGATTCGGAGGTTCTGAGAGTTAAAATCCATTCTGCTCAAACTCCCTCACTTCCCCAGAGAAGCGAAAATGCGACGTGCCTCTAATTTAACATCTGTCACACAGTGATATCAGCTGGGGGATAGAGAGAGAGAGGATGAAAAAAATGACTTTGAGAGTTATTTGAACTCAAACAGGCTGGCTGCTCTAATTAATAAAGACTCGCACAACACACAACACGACGGAGCCCGCGATCAGTTTACACAGTAAACAGGCTAGTGGTTCTGCCTTAGCCAGATAAGGCTTGTTCAAACTGATTTCAAGTGCAGTTCTGAGCACAGCCGCCATTGGCCGCGCTATTCTCTCTCTCCCCGCCACTCCTTCGCTCTAATAGAAGCCATTAACGAGGGGCAAAACCCTTTTCTCACGCACTCAGATAACTGTTCTGTATAATTGAAGCCACGGAATGGCTCTCCATAACTGGGATTTAAATGGCACGGGTGCAATATTTGGATGAACGATTTGCCGAAGGTTCCCATTGCTTTCTCAAGCCTCGCTGCCCCTGCCCCATATTTCAATTTCGCTTCGAGCGTTCTCACGGAGCAGTGTCCGACCGTCTGCCCTGGAACATGTGAAGATGTTCTGCAGGAACTGGCTCTCATAAACGTGGCGTTCTCTCGCTGGAGGAAGCACGGTGGATTCCACCCACCCCCCTCCTCTTCGACTGCCAAAGGCACAACAGCATCATACTTGAAACACACACACAGATACAAAAGTGTTGCATAAAAAAGCAGCTCTGCCGCCGCATACATCGGGTTCTACTTGAAAAGCCCTCACTTCTTTATCCGGGAGAGCAGCTCCTCTTTTGTTCTGCATAAATGCCAATTACCTAATTCTCTCTAGCATGCAAATCAGATGAAATGAGGGCACGGCAGATTGCCCATGGAGCACGGCACCGTGCCGTTTCCACAGTGACAGGAAGGGTACCTTTTGGGACACTTCTCTACTTAACACTTTAATCAAGCTCCATTTAGAGGCAAAAAATGTAATAGATTTTTTTTTTATTGTCACTCTCACTCTCTCTAGCTCTCTTCAAAGCTCGTGAATAATAACAATCACTTAGCCTCCAGACCGGGTATACTTCAATCGTTGCCAATAGCTTACACTCTGCCATCCCCAAATTTGAGAGTGCAAAATTTTCGCTAACCAAATAGAATTTGCTCGTTCATATTACTATAATTTCATCACCTTTTCACACAAATGGAAATAACCGATAATTTCCACTGCATTCGCTAGTGCCTGTTCTATTAGGCAAACCTTGCAGAGTAAATGGCAAGCGAGCCTTCTACAAACCGCTTTCATGTGGATGTACTTCTGTGTGCCGACAGACGTGACAAGGGCACAGAATGTGACATGCGTACAGTATGACAATTATGATGACTGACATTTTAAAATGGTCTTTTTGCAGCAATAATATGGCATATGCGTTCAGCTGAGAGGAAATGGACAGTCAGAGACAAGGAAAATGTAAATGGTCCAATCAGGGCATAATACTGACAGCGTTTTGCAGTGACAAAGCAACCTGAAGTCATTCATTTTCAATGAGAGGATGTGATTTCTGGCAATGTGAACGGCAAACTTCATTCAAATGTGAAACAACGCCAATTGCCAACTACCAGCAGGACTGTAGATGGCGATCAGCTAAATGGTGCAGACATTTCAACGTCTAGCAGATCCATATACCAATATCTAGAGAGCATAATAGGCCCTTATATCAATATATATTACAAATTAATGACTACAAATTAAAAATTCAGAAATTCAACATTATTATTGTTATTTTACACAATACTAAGTACCAACAGACCGACATTAACAGACAATCTTTGGCCATTTTGAATTGCACGGATAATAGCTCTAGTGTCAGTATCAACCGACATCCTTCCCAATACAATTTTTAGTACAATCAATACATTTATTGGTTTCATATAGGCCATTGGCCAACTTGCTCTATTGATATTGCTCTTGAAAAAAAAAACATATCGGTCAATTGGCACATACTAAAAGCTGAACACTGATCTAAAGAGTAATATCTCTGTGGAGTAAGTCAGTCATAGAGTAGAGTAGAGGAGTATACTTTAAAGACTAATGTTGAGTGATGACTAAATGAATTCAAACTGACACTGCTGCAAAAATGGTGTAATTGACAGAAGTGCACTACAAGCATGCTGCTTTAGTTGTCTTACATCTCCTACAATGCATTTGATCTGCTTAAACGTATCAAATCTGGGGGTTCCAGCTGAATAAAGCTCCTCCAGCGAACACTACTTGACAGTCCAAAGACCATGCTGGATCTTCTCCTCTGGCACATCCTCATCTATATGGATACACCGGTTCATATCAAACAGATCCACAGAAGGTGCAGACTCGAATCCAAGCCAGGTCTATCATAAACAGCTCTGTCAATGCAAGCCCTTGGAACTTTCTCCCTTCTGCCCCAGACCTGAAGCCTCTGCAGTGCCGTGAATAACAATTAAGGAGCGCTGATCCGAGCAGGGATGCGGTCTCCACGTTTTTGAAGGCTCTTCTGACATGCATTACACTTCACGGAGCTCTCGGCCTTCCCTCACGGCCACCAGCAAACAGCCATGTCACAGCCGTCCACTCCGGAGAATGACCTCGCTAATGAGGGGCGAAGGGCATCCGGTTCACCTCTACAGGCCACCGCTCGGCCCCTGTGAATACTAATCACAGCAACAAAGTGAAGGTTAGACGTGGAGATGTAAAGGAGTTTGTGGGTGGTGAGCAGAAGGAAGGAAAGAAAGAAAACAATTCACCAAATGGACCATGGAGCATTCGTGGCATAAAGCCCTCCCATGTAGGAGTCAATGGAAAAACACTCCTCTTTTCCAACATACAGCAGTCTTTTGTTATCTTAAAATGTTATTGACACCTCACTTAAGTGGCATCTGGTGGATAAAACGCACAGGCATATTTTGACGAAATAGTCTGATATAACTGTTGGCATTCAGCGAAGCTTTTGGATAACAGAGAGGGAAGATTGTCATAGCGAGAGAGAGTGAAAGCTAGAGCCAAATTGATATAATGGATGGCTGCTGTTATATATACTGTATAGGTCTATGTGCCTAGGCAAAGAGATTCCAGCTGCTTCTATGCCAATTAAAGGTGACGTAACTTCAGCGGTCTTAATCTTTTGCTTTCAAGACATTATTGAAAGCTTTCTGTGCAGTGATGGTAGTGACAAAGCTACTTTTTGACCGAACAGCATGCAGCGGACAGGCCACGTGTTTTGTTCTGCTTACAACTTTGCGATGTGCAGGTGCTTTCAGGCATCATACAAGGTGCATTTACATGCCATTGTGTGTAAATGCACACAAACACAGCCCTTGACATCTCAAATAAATGCGCTAGAGGAATTTTTTTTTATGAATGATTTATTGTGAAAGAAAAAGAGCAATTAATATTCAGGTAAAGAGTTAGTGTTTACGCCCCCCATTTGCTCCAACCTCAAAGTCATCCATCAGCAGTAAACTTCACATGGAGAGCAACGGACAGGGAGCAGCTTATTACCACACCAAGAACACAGAGATAGAGAGAGAGAGCTAGGGGAAAAAGAGGGAGAACAGGATTATTGAAGCATTCATAGTCTTCTGTAACACTGGACATTAGGTCAGTTGTCAGTTCTACTTAGTTAAAGGTTAGCCTACAAAAACTCTGATCCATTTAGCATTTCGCATAGACTTTTCCTATATTTTCTGACATTTTAAATATATTTGGCTTTAATTATAATAATATGCGTTTAACAATGTTAATGCAAAGCAAAAACACAAATCAGTAGAAATTTGTCCTTACACAAAACTGTTTTGAGTTGGCACTAGGCTAACAAGTAGTGACAACATGCTACTTGGCACTACATTTTCTGCAAATTAGCACATTTCACATCAGAAATTCAGTTATTACTTTATTAAACAACTCCTATTAGTAAACAAATAACTACGGACAACTGATATCACTTGTCAATTAAACTTGGTCAGGGTTTGAAGGTTTGGATGATTAGAATGGCCTGCTAGTTCCTGTCAGTAAATGCTGTATACACCATATATACATATGTATACACTGTATATATGTTTAATAAACAATTTGTTGTTGTTGTTCTTCTTCTTATTATTATTATTTCTATTTTAAACTATTAAAAATACAAAAGGAAAAAAACACATAATAAATATACAAATGAGTACCAATAAAAAATAAATAAATAAAAAATGTGCACACACATGCAGTATATATTTTGTATATATTTTGAAAACATTTACATGTACATACATTTATATATTTATATTATTATATTTTATTATATATATATAATATATAAAGACAACATTTTTCTTAAATATATACATGCATGTGTTAGTATTTATATATACACATAATAAATATACACAGTACACACTCATATATGTAAACAAAACCTTTTATTTTAGATGCGATTAATCACAATTTATCATTTGACAGCACTGCTAAATATATATATATATATATATGATCATTTTACAATTTGTCATATCGCCAGTCCGTGAGATCGCTGATAGACATGGGTGGGTGGAGGCAAGAGAGAGACTCCCTGTACTTGCAGGGCTCCAGACTGCGACCAAATGGTCGCATTTTGTGACCATTTTTTCTGCCGATGCGTCTAATTTGTCGTTGTCCAACTCATAAGCTCTGCCATTTCTTTTGCATTTGAGAAACATCAAATGGCAAACGAAACAAAAGCGAAACTAAACCGCGATACGTTTCAGCTGCGCAGCGTGGACCGTTCATTAGCTCTGGCTGCAACACAAACAAACTTGTCCGAGCTCAGAACAGCTTTACTCTGGAGCCAAAGTTGATTTCGCAGCACTGTTGTCAAGTTGTCAATGTCAATCTGCGAGATCCAATGAGAAGTGCTGCGAGATCTAGTGAGAATCATTCAAATTCTGCACAGAATTTTCGGCTTTATATAAGCGCTGACATGCGTCAGGAAACCAGAAGCGGTATCGCTAACTGTAACCATGGTGTTGTGGTAGAAATAGCTGAATGCATTACATCATTAATTTCAGGGTTTGTACTACCTTTTGAGAGAGAAATTCAAGCATTGACTTTCAAGCATTTCACACACCTATTTCCAGCACTTTAACCCTCTAAAATGATCCAGTTTGAATGTTATTTTTAATGGGAACATACTTTTTGGTAAACAAACACTTATGTAAAATTGAAAAAATACATCAAATCCACTGATCTATAATATAGAACAGAGTTAATCATAGAGTCATATATAGATCAGTGATCAAATCACAATTATAAACAGTAGACAGCAGCAGAGGAGCACGTATTGTCTTATTAGTCATTCATTTCTACTTTTTCTCTATATTTTGAAATGATAAAATCACTATTATAAAATATTAAATCATCAAGAAATCAGACTGTGTCAGAATTTTAGACTTTGTGTATGAAGAAAAGACAAGTGCCTTGAAAAACAAACTTTTCTTTGTTTCTTTTTCAATTTGCTACTACACATGTGCCTGTATTCAGTAATGCTATATATTAATTTAATGAGTGTGAGGGTTAACACACACTAGACATGTTATATATCATGGTAATGAATATGCACGCAAATTATTCAGAATTTGGAATGCATTTTAGTAATACTATTCCCATCAACTGGTCAAAATGCACAACACCGCTGTATGCTGCTTGAAAGACGCCTGTGTGCCCTGATGTAAACAAGCGCAGATGAGAAGCACATGGGGGAACACGTGAGAGACTCGCTGAATGGAAGCACATTCACTCTCTGACAGCAGGTGGCCCTAAACTGCAGAAAATGCAGCCCTTACCCTGGAAACCCCATAAATAAAGCAGCTGCACTACTTTCTAAAACATATTTAAATAATTTTAAATAGCCATTCAGATTTGTGTATTCGCTATGGTGTTCATCACAGCGCCAAATAATTAAATATTTAGACTTAATAGGCTATTTATTTTCAAACCTTTTTTTTTTTCATTTTAATCTGGACTACAACATGCCCTAGATATTGTTGGAAAGTGTTTTGTTTCTTTATTGTTAATTCATTAGTTAACATAAACTGCCAATGAAAAATTCTACTTAACATTCATTCATCTTAGGTATTCCAATATTTAACAACACGTTGTTAAAATCGAAAGTTGCAACTGTGTTATTTAATGAGCTAACGTGAACTAAGACTTGTATTTTTTAACAAAGATTAGTAACTTCTGTAGCAAATGTGCTCATTGTGAATGTTAATGCATTAACTAAGGTTAACGAATGAGGTCTTACTGTAAAGTGATACCTATGGGTCTTTATAGTTCTTTTGCACTTTAATCTGTGTATAACTTTTAACTTTATATATTTTTCTGTGTTGCTTTATTTTATTTAAATGTTCAGTTATTTCTGATATAAGAAAAAAAGTTATTTAACTTGTTATACTGTATAAAGACCACTTTTTTGGAACTTAATTTCAATACCATGATAATACCGTATACCGTGATAATAGTATTAGCAATTGATTGCAACATGAAAATTTGATACCGGCATATCCCTATTTGCTACTAAACCACACATAATCACTGAAGTTGGCCAGTTCCATGTACTAGAAGAATAATGGTAAATTTAATGCGGAAAATATACATTTTCTATATAAAAATTTATTTTTCCACCTGTTACTGTTGTTAATAAAAGTAAATTTTGTATGCACCTTAACTCAAGCTAAGTGCTTTACTGTCAAATATGTATAAACAATAAACAAAAGAAAAATAAACAAGAAATAAACATATTAGTAACTTTCCTTTTTAATGCAAAACAACTGATCTATATTTTAATACTACCAAACACCACCTCCAACACTATCAAATCTGCTCCTGGCGCCACCATCTGTAGAACTTAATGGCGCTGGTGCCACTGCTCTCAAATGTTAGTCTGGAGCCCTGACTTGTCATAGGCTATTTCATAACTATTTGGTATTTTAAACCGTGTGCGAGAGAGAGAGCCTATGGAAGCACCACGAATCTAAATAATATACTTTCAAACATACTGATAAACTAACATGTTATATACAAAAATATTTTAAAAAGCTAGTTCATATATATTCAGATACAACTGTCATACATCGCTATTAGGACCCTGCGTCCTGTGACAAGTTTTCCGCATCAACACATGGAAGTTACTAGTCTAAAAGTTCTGCAAAATCAGTCAACGGTGAAAATCAAAAGTAGATTTATTTTAAAGACCAACGGTTTAACACTAAATATTAGACATAAAGGAACATGTTAAATATAAAGCATTTAAAACAGGTAAGTTCACATATTTGGAGTAAATTTAAGTTAAACAGATACATCAGTCATACACCCCCCGGACCGCGCCCCATGATGAGCCAGACGCATCACCACAGAAACAAGAATGAGATGTGTTCTAACATAACTGTGGCATTAAACTCAGTTAGTGAGGGCTCAGTTAAATACTGCACATATATAGGCCGTTCAGATTACTTGTTAAAGTGCAACGAAATACCTTATATCAGCAGACAATGTGTGTGTGTGTGTTTTGGTTGGAGACTCCTCATTTGCGTGTGTGTGTGTGTGTAAGCGGGGCAATTTGATAATAGCCGAATTATAATGGGCCACCACATATTAAGCTCATTCTCCTATTAATGTCTTAAATAATAATTATTATTATTATTACTTAATACATTAATAGGAGAATGAGCCTAATATTGTCTTGACTATCGACAAAGACATCTGCTATCATAGATATCTCTGACTATCGTCGATACAAGATTGTTTTTATTATCGGACCGATATCAGAATTGGCCGATAATGGCTTTAAATGCACATATCAGCATCGGCCCAATATCAATAATTATGCCGATATGTCTTGCCGATAACAGGAAAACATTTACTCAGTGGTTCCCAACCCTGGTCCTGGAGGCACCCCGACACTGCACATTTTGTCTCCTTTCTCTAACACACCAATTTTAGGTCTTGGAGTCTCTACTAATGAGCTGATGACCTGAATCAAGTGTGTTTGATTAAGGAGACATGCATGCAATGACCCCGTGCAGTGTTGGGGTGCCTCCAAGACCAGGGTTGGGAATCACTGGGTTAACTCACATGCTCAGGGTGTGCTAGCGATTAGATCACGTCAGCAGTGTGCATTTAGCAAAGTATGGTAACCCATACTTGGAATTTGTGCTCTGCATTTAACCCATTCAAGTATGCACACACAAAGCAATGCATGTATTTGTGTGTGCGTGTGTGTGTGTGTGTTTGATGGCTCTTTGAATGGTGAAATAAAATGAATAGGGTGAAATCATCTAAAAATTGCCCATCCACTGATTTCATTTGCATGTGAGGCTTGGAAAAGTATGGACTGCCACTTTTTCATTAGTTGTGAGCCGCATACAGTGGCCATCTCGGCTGCATTCGTTATTATTTAGGAGATAAAGTTTTCCTGTATGCTGAGCGTCTCAGGTCATCAGGTTAGAAAAGACTTCTCTTCCTCTCTTCATGCCCCACTGCGTTCTACCATGCCAATTGATTTTCCTGTCTCTATACTTGTTCATCCCACTTAAAGCGCTTGTTGCCTATGGTGAATCTGTTGTGGCAAATTGTATTCTACAGTATCTCTCACCTAAAAGACACAGCTCCTGGAGGCAGAGAAAAACCCTTCAATAGACCTACATTATTCTAAGGGTCCTTCAATCTTACTGTTAATTTTTTTTCTTGTGTCAGAGAGGCAATAAAAGACAAGAATAAATATTAGGAATGTAGTCAGCGGGTTGCCTGAATAACTAGTCAATGAATCCGTCTTAAAGAAGCTCTGTATAATTAAGCATCTTTCAGGTTGAAAGATGATGTACACTTGTGTTCAAAAACTGGTAGATGGAGTGCAATGGAACAGTACAGAATACAAAAACAAATGAATAAATAAATATAGCAAGTGCTTATGTAATTTAATATAAAAATAATGATTTTTTTTTTTTTCGTTTTACACATGCTAATTGTTAGACATCTAGTAGATCATTGTGACCCATCCCTATAAATTACGAGCACAGAGTTGATTTATGCATACAATAAACATGTATAATGCTATAAATACATTTTTAGAACAGCTACAAATCTTCCAAAAGAGCCCAAATGGACAACCGTGTATTTTCTCATTGAGATATCTCTAGGGAAAACTCAATCTCTCTCTCTCTCTGTCTCTCTCTCCCCCTCCCAGCAGTTGTCTTCCTTGGCAGGATGTCAGCCTGTTTCTGGCTCTGCTGGGGATCCGAACGCAGGCTTACTAAAGCTCAGCCACATTCTACTGCATGTTTACCACCGCTTACCACACAGCGGCACAGAAATGCGTCGACACCGTACTCGCAGCACGGAAGGGCCGAGCTGATACCGTTGTTTCTCCACTTCAGCATCTGATGTCAGCCGGCGCTCAAACGAAAGGCTAAGTTTAGAAAAACACAGCAGAGGAAGACAGCAGAGGACACATGATTCCAAGCACATTGTCAGAGAACCCCAGAGTGAAAAGGCCATTCTCTCAAATGTCAAGCTTTGGTAATAGGGGAAGAAACATCAGCCTGGGAGGCAGCGGTGTGATGCTAGCTCGTTTTTCCTGTTGGGCTGCACTGCCGTTCTGCCCGGCTCAGCAGAACGAAAGACAATGCAGTTGTAAAGTAATATGTTCGAGAGCTCGGGGTGGACCTGAAGGGCACGGCCAGGTTCTGCTGAAACACAGCCTGTAAATGCATCATTAGTGCTCCCCTAAGAGTGCCTCTCAGGTGGAGGAGTACTGTTTGTCTTTGCGCTAGTCGGCGATTAAAGGCGAAACAGAATCTCTCGCTCATTTTCTGTCCGTGCTCCAGCAGAGCAAAGGGAGGGGTGCGTCGGTTGGCTCGTCTCCCGGCCTTAAACGTTGTAGAAAGCCTTTAAAAGCTCATCAAAAACAACATCCGCACAATCACGCAGGAGCAGGAGCTCGCTTAAAGTGCCGCTCTATTTGTCAAGCTGTTCACTGAAACATTGTCATTATCTATCGTGTTTAAGAAGACAACATAAAAATAAGACGTATATCCACGTATGGATTCATCAGCTGGATTTTTCTCAGCTGCGGCCTGACATCCGAGATAGCACTTGACCTGTCTGGTCACCTGCACCTGGGCTGAACTGAAGTGACCCGTCATGTCTAGACCTGAGGGAGGCGGGCGAATCGGCTCATTCAGCAACTGATGCAGGTGCAAAAGGAAAGTGCTAGGCCAAATCTCCCACACTCCTATTAATAAGTTTCCTAACCTCTGCTCTACTGTTCGGCCAGTCATCTGTCACAGGAAGGGTGATAATGGAAATAAAAACGGAGGAGAGGAGGCCTGGGAGGAGACAATAGCTTTTATGGTAATGACATTGAGTTTAAGGAATGCTTGTGACGGAAAGAAGGCCAACCGCAAGAGAAAGACAGGAGGAGAAGAAGAAGGAAGTAGCTGGGCAGGGCTCCACCTGCACTTCAGCTCATACTGGCCCTATGGGAAGACCTCCCTCACTCCTTATATAGACAAATCTGCCACTCTCCTTCAGACCCGCTTGCTGCCCTGTGGGCCGTGACAGGGTTATTTTCAGAAGACTGCAGAACCAGAGCTAGCTGCTGTCCAAAGCTGCTGAAAGACAAAGAAGAACTGCCATTGTCACAACTGATGGCTAGTTACCTCTGATGGTCTTTTTGAACATCTGTGACATACAGGCAAGCATCACCATTACTAGTGCTCAAACTTAGGTTTAGCGGTCTTTAAAAACCTTGAAGTTATTTATTAAACTTCACGTAACTCTTCCTGCACTGCTATGGACATTAAACTCAAACTGTGTGGATTTTGAATCAGCTTAACAACTGGACTTAATTTTCACATGGCAGACAATAAAACCGTGGGAAAAAATACAGAGGGACTACAGCCATACATAGGGATGAAAATATAATAGCGACAATTTTATCATGGGCTAGTGAGTGGGCAATATATGGGCCATAAACGTAGGCATCCTAACATTACAAATGTATCAAATTAATTATTAAATGAGCGTCCACAAATAAATATCCAATATCAACATACACTGAAATATGTATTACAAAAAACTCATATGTACCAATATACTGTACATCCGCTAACCTTGACTAACATTCTAAGACAAAATGACAAATAATACGAAACACTGCTTCTATCCACAGCAAGGATGCAAAAATAAGATTACAGCTCCACAATAACACCAACTGTGAGAATATGAAGCGCATAATTTTTGACTTTCCACAATAAAGACTGCTTATTAAAGCACAATATCCCAGGGTGGAGCCAAGGTGCATGTGTGCTGAATCAGCATATATGGGGGGAGGCGGGCAGAAGTGCTGATTAGTGGGAAAGCCATCTGTTCCATTGACAGGTTCCATCACGACTGAGAGCACGGCACCCCTGTGTGAGGGCACGGCCTCCTCTCCAGGTGCCACCCCACTACCTGGCACCTTTCACAGAGAGGTAAAGACTAGCCAGAGGATTCTGACAGCATAGGACGGATTGTGTTACCTATAGCTGAAGGGAGGAGGGGGATGAGAGAGAGAAGACATGGTGAAAACAACAAAGAAAGAGAGAGTGAGAAACAAAAATGGAGGGTTAACACAGTACACGGCAAACAAACCAGAACACAGCGGAAACGTTGGCAAAAACAAGCAGCATGTCGGCTGGATTGAAAAGTGCGTTCATCAGTCGCATGTTTCAGTGAAAGGACAGCTTACTCCATTGTCGCCTCGCAGTGTGACAGAATCATTAACGTGCTAAAACTTTTCACAAACAAACAGGCACTGCAACGAACATGCTGCTAAACTTAGAACTTTTTTCCATGCGGTGACAGTCACAAAGTGTGGCCGAAAGCCTGAGTGCAGCTACCGGCAGGACCCGGACGCCATCCCAAACCCTCCAGTCTCAAATAAGTTCACTAATAATAAAAGAGGTGAATCTGAGCAGGTAAACGAAGAGCCGAGGACGGCAGGGTCATCAGCAGGTGGCGAAATCACTGATGATAAAGGAGGAAAAGTTCATTTTTCAGCATTGTCCTTTGCCGCCCCCCGACCTGAGACACTTCTGACAGCATTTATTAGCCTCGAAAGAAAAATTATGAGAAGGGCAAAAGTGTCGGCCAAAGGAGGGGGATCTGAAATACCTCATTTCACTCCGCTCTTGAGCCCAACTAGGATTTATCTACCAGGAACTAAGACCAAATGAGCCAATAAGAGAACTAGACGGTGGGGTGGAGGGGGGCAGATGGAGGGAAAAAGAGAGAGACATAAAGAGAAGAAAAGATTAGTCAGGGACTGAGAAGCGTGCATAATTCATATGCCCATTACTAGAGATGATTTTGCACATCTTAAGAGAGAGATCAGAAATGGGCCCTGATGGAGACCTTACGAGGCAAGTATCAGAGGAGCACTCTGGAGATTCGAGTCTAGGCTTCTTCTGTCAGAGCACGTCCCATTCTAATGACATTCTGCTTCTTCCCATAAGCCCCCGCTGCTGCGCTGCTTCCTCCCCAAGGGGGAACCGTTAAGGCCTCCACGTCCAAGTGGCAGCAACAGAAGAGGCGATTTTCCTAAAATAATAATTAACTGGGCAATTTAGCAAAGGGAGGGAAAAAAAAACTCCCAGCCCCCACGCTCAATTATTCCTGGTCTCTTTGCACTTTTCCCCCATTCAGTCCCAGAATAGTACGGCATCCATATTTCAAGGTGGCAAAGCAGTGGAAATGATTACGTCAGAGTCCAGCAGGTCTATTTTCTCAGCTCCCGCTGCCTACGACAAGCCCACGAAGAACTTGGCAGCTGGCTTTGAAAAGCACAGCCTTCATCAAGAGACGTGTTCAACGGCTTTGAGGACTTTGATTAGATTTGGGTTGATATGACACTCGATTCGTTCTCAGCCCATGGGCTCACGTTATACATTCTGCGTGTAGCGTTTCTGAGCAAACACAATGATGCCTTTCATTTATCTGAATCAACATTTCCTGCTGTAGGTAATGGATAAACCCATAAGAATTCTCAAGTTGACTTCACTGCCCCTGGAAATGATCTATCTTAGAAACATCTGATATGTTGTTACCCTTGGCAATCATATCATAAACAGGAGGGTAAATAACCCCCTCTCTGGCACGAGGAATTCTCGACACTGTTCTCTGACAGAGACACTAACAGCCTAAAGTAACCTAGTTTCCCCTTCCCGCAGTCATCATTATTGGAGCCACTGCAGAGCCGGGAATGTACACCATTATGCACTGACAGCCTTTACGCTTACTAAAGGAGAGGCAACGGCACAACAAACACCAATATGTCCTATCTGCTAGGCACAGATGTCAAAGACAGAGTGCCACGGCGCAATAAAGAAGTAATGTACTAAATCCATCTGTTTGGAAAGTATACATGCATTAAGCACTTCATCTACACATGCAAAAATAAATGTGATTATATTTAAGGATGCACAATATATCTGCACTACATCAGTTACAGGCAGATATTCCATATTTCATTTAGAAGAAAGGTTTATTGTGCATGCTCATTTCCACAATTTTTTTTACATTTAGATTATCTCTGCCATCATCTAATGCTCACTTATAATCTTTTATGGCACAAATAATTTATTATTACTGTCTTATAATCTTTTATGGCACAAATAATTTATTATTACTTTTTCTAGGAAGCTCAAGGCTCGGTCCTTTGAAAGCAAAAGCTCTCATCTCAAATATAGCAATAAGAATACATTTATTTTATGCTAATTTAATTTTTAGCAAATCTCAAAATATAAGAATACATTTTTTATGTGTTATTCTTTGTTTTAATCTGTAAATAATCACCCTAACACAATTAGAAAATAATATAATAACAATAAAAATAGAAAATACATATCAGGAGAATATTTATTTAGAATTTTTTATATATAAACTGAATACTGGTGCATCACTAGATATATCTCTACAGAATGTTGTTTATATCATGTTTCCCCTAAATGTCACAATCTATCAATCGAAACAATCCTTCAACTTACTGAAAAATCTAAAATTATCTAAAAACATAGAAATCAATTTTTTGGAGGCAAGCTGTGGCTGCTTAATTTTTTATTCTTCTAAACGTAACCATTTTGGGCAATGCATTTTCAGACAACCAGCCTGCATTTAAAAGTTAATTATCCACAGTACAGCAAACACTTTACTTGTGATATCTCTATCTGTCTATATAACTATTATTTAGTCTATATCTATATGTATTAGTATATATTACATATAAATATATTAATATCGATTATTAAAATAGTTACAGACAATATAACGCATATAACATCGTATATATATCATATATAGATCTATATACTAGATTATTATCTATATATACATAGTAGAAAGGTCTTTGATCACACAAGACCTGCATATTTAAGCAAAAAACAGTAAAATTTATGAAATATTTTTACATTGTAAAAGTAACGCTGTATTTTTACTATATTTATGGCATAAAACATTTAATTATGTCAGACTGAATGCATTTACATCCATACAGTATGGAATTCCATATAATTCATTCTCCGTATTGTATTGGATATATCATATCTGTCATAGTGTCCTTGTGACTATATATATCGCTTTGGGAATATATTTTCAGATACGCATTGTAATATCCATTAATACATATATATACGTATATCGATATATATAGGCAATATATAGATTATATATAGTATATGGAGACTACATGATAATCTATATAGATCATAGCATATAGATAGATAGAGAAACATAATGTATTATATACATATATATATATATATACATATATATATATATCTATACTATATATAGATTATATACATTATATATATATATATATATAGATACGATATACATAATGAGATCATATATATATCATATATAGATATTTACATATATAGTATCTATATAATACATATATACTAGATTCTGACATATACACCTATATAATAATATACAGAAGACTACTACTAGTAGATACTACATACAATGGTATACACTACAATACATATATACATACTTAATATACATTATATGATATATACATACTGACACCAACACTGAATCAACATCATAACATCCCCTGCACACACAAGAAGTATCCCAAACTTTCCAGTAAAATGGGCTATAAATGAATTTCAGGGCCTCTGATAAGCACTTTAAGTTTTATTGTTGTGGGAGATCGTTTTAATTTAATTTTTATAGGATAGGGCTTTAATTGTTATAAGAACCCTGACAAAGGTATAGATGGAGCCATGTCAAAATCCCCCTGAAAGAGTTCTGAAAAGCATAACTGCCTGAGAAGGGTGAAACAGGTCACCTGGAGTCTCCTCCCTGCTGAAGCGAACTCAAACATGATCCCCATTTTAATCTCACTAAGACACTGCGAGAGCTGCCAAGCAGGCATGGACCAGATCAGATGCTAAGCAGGCACAGAGGTGTATTGATGCCTCAATATGCCTTATGGACATTGATTTTGAGAAGGAGATGTGCGAGTGAGTGCTATAGGACTAACAGGAATTGCTTAGCTAAAATACAAGCTGAATTCTCCAGAGCCTCTCCTTCCGCCTTCCATGTAAACATGCAAACAGGAAGACTAACTAGAATTGGGCACCCACCAATATAACGCAGACTGACAAAGACATAATTGTAACTGTGAAAAGTGGAAAGCTCTACCTCTGGCTGTCATGAGTAAGACAGCAGCCGTTTTGTATGAGCTAGCCAAAACTTCTGGACTCCCTCTGCCTGCTCTCGCCTCATTCGCTCCCTCCTGGGTTTTAATGTGACTACAGCAAAGCTGTGTTCAATTAAATCCTATATAGCAGACTTCCGGCTTACAGGCGTCGAGGAGGTTAACAAGCACAACATCAAACACAGCTACTAAGTTCACTGCAAGCCTCCGGGCGGCTTCATTTCACCTGCTGGTCACAGCACTACACTCATTCTCACACCAACACTCATCAACCCATAAACCTTCATGAACGTTTCTGTTAGAGATCATACTGTGCAGCCAGGCGTATTTATATCTTGAAAAAATAATATTCAACTGAAAAAAGGGGCACATTGGGAATTGAATGGATTATGAAAAGGGCTGGATTTATTGGATTCAAAAATACAGTAAAAAAAACCTCTGAAATATCACAAAATATCATTACAATGTTTTCTATTTTAATAGATTTTTTTAATGCTATCACTTCAGGCTTTAATGTCACACAAACCTTCATAAATCATCCTAATATGCTGATTTGGTGCTCAAGAAGCATTTATTATTTTTATCAAAGTTGAAAACATTTATGCTGCTTAATATTTTTGTGTAAACTGATGCATTTCCAGGATTTTTGATGAATAGTCTTTGCTATCACTTTTGATCTTTTGAATTTAATCCATCCATGCTGAAAAAAAACAAATTAATAAAAATAAAAATAAAAAGTGAACAATAGCGTATTTCAAATATAAACGTGCAAGCTATATTTACATTTACATTCATGCATTTAGCAGATGCTTTTATCCAAAGCAACTTACAGTGCATTCAGGCCATACATTTTTTTTTTTTTTACTAGTATGTGTGTTCCCTGGGAACTGAACCCACAACCTTTTGCGCTGCTAATGCGATGCTCTACCATTGAGCCACAGGAACACATTCATGCTGAAATTCAAAAAATTTCCTTTGCTTATTCCATGAAAATCAGTTATGTTTGCACTTCATCTGTCTTGAAGGTTAATATCTGTACAGAGCAGTAAATAGTAAATGCTGCTTGTTTTCTGGTGAAGAAACTCGAGAAACAGGCCAATCACTCAGGCAGCATCAGCAGACGGCTTTAACTGGCTGAGAAGAGCCATTTAAGGCAATGTCAATCGAACCTGAAAGTATATTCTGTAGACAGGAAAATGAAGGTAGCTCTATGGGGAGCTCCGCAATCTTTGGCAGCGGTTTGTCAGAATGCACCGAAACACTGATTGGGGGAGGAGTCACATCATCAGACACATAACACTGACAGACAACTTCACAGTTAGCTGCAATGTTCACATAGCAAATCCTGTGACTTGAGGTAATGCTACAACAGTTTAAATAAATAACACTGACAATTACTGAATAAATCATGAGCTGTCACTGCACTCTCTCTCACCTTTAGCTGTCGAAGGAACAGGTACAATTTGTTCGAGATCCATTCTGTTGGCTTCTTTTGCCATTGAAACTCAGACAAAGTAATAGGTGAAAGGGAAAGCATAATGTAACTGGTAAACATAGGTTGTAAATCTTCCCCCAGCTGTTTTTGAAGTAGCGCCGCTGTTGTGGAATCACAGGAAAGGCTGTCTATTTGTTATTATGCAGAACTAAATGAACTGACAGAGAAAATCGAAAAGCATTCCAACCTAATGATAATGGACTGGCGGAATACGACAGCCCTACAATCTCTCATTTTACTACTCCACATTAGCATTTTACTTAACGTGAAAAATGCCTGTGCACTGCTGAGGAGAATAAATTTGAAGAGCACCATGGACAACTCACTGATTAGCCACAAACCCGGTCCAAGACAAGGACAAATTAAATAATGACCTGCTTAAAAAATGCTAAATAAAACAATCATAAAAAAGGACAGCCTGATTAAAACGGTCCTTTCGCTATCCTCTACTTGTAAGTACAAAGTCGAAGGCTGCATTGTAAATCCTTTTAAAGAGGTCAGCTATTGTTCATCGGGCAATAAAGGTCAAAAAATACCAACCGAGAGAGGCTGCATTTTTCAGTCTGGCTAAAGCGATGCTCATGGCTTGGACAGACACCTAGTCTTCTCTAGTTTAAGGCTGGAGAGGTTTGTGTCCCTCAGGATGTGTGGTTAGACCAAAGAGCCACAGGAAGAGAATTGTGAGAGAGTCCTACAGGGAAATCTAGCCTTAACTGGTAGCTGGATTCTAGCTGTTCCAGTCCAGACCATCTAGGTAGCTGGTTAACCAGCTTATGACCAGCTTGGACTACCATAATGACCAACTTCAACTAGCTAATGACCAGCTTGCACACAGCTACTAGTTTAAACTGGATTTTCCAGCAGAAAGGAAGTGCAGCCCATTGCAGACCTGGTCTTCACCGCATGCTCTGTGACTACTAGAGACCTGTAATCAAAGTCAGAGTATAGCGAGAAAGAGAGAGAGAGCTATGGATAGAGGGAGAGAGAACAAGTGAGTGAGATTAAAGGTGCGTGGGGGGTACTCCACTTTCACTCTCAGTGATCAGTGGCGGCTACTTTTAGCATGTCTCCTCCTCAACTATGGCATTGCCCTTGATTCCACTAACAGCATGAGAGAGAGAGAAAAAGAGACAGAGAGATCAGCCAGAAGCACAGGAGGGAGCCCTCCCCTCAGTCACCACATCCAAAGGAAGTGGAAAAGAAAAGCTATCAAGCACCCACTAAATGTCAAAAATGAGAGACAGACAATAGCTGAGAATCATCCAAATCAAGGAAGAGTAAACAGGCGAATTAGCAGCTTGTGTTGCAAAATGACTCAGAATCTCACTAGCTCAGGTTTTTTTTTTTTTTTTTTTTTCTCAAATGGGTCTTCCAAGGATTTAGGAACTACAGCACAGTAAAAGGTAAAGTTAAAAATCAAGGAACTTTTTTCACATAAAAACAATAATATAATATGAACTACAAAATCAAAACCTTAGGTTTGACATATACTTTTTTCTGCAGTTATTGATCAAAAATACAGTCAAAGCAGTAAATTGGCTGCTTTATAATTTAATATTTTTGTAATTTATTCCTGTGATGGCAAGACTGAATTTTCTGCAGTCATTACTCCAGGCTTCAGTGTCACATGATCCTTCCTGATTTGATGCTCTTCTTATATAGATTTCTTATTATTATCAGTTTTGAAAACAATTGGAAACTATGACAGACTTTTTAAATCAGGATTCTTTTATGAATAGAAAGTTCAAAAGAAGAGCATTTATTTGAAAAAGAAATCACTGTCACTTTTGATCAATTTAATGCATTCTTTTTACTTTCTAAATTCTAATTTACTTTAAAAATACCTACATTTTTATAATATAATATAATATAATATAATATAATATAATATAATATAATATAATATAATATAATATAATATAATATAATATAATATAATATAATATAATATAATATAATATATTTAGAAATGAATAATTATGGGTTAAAAAAATGGAAAAAGAAGAAACAGCTAAGATCACGGGTCTCGGTACACTCCACATCACTTAGCCATCATCTCTGCTAAACCCTCACACATCCTTACAGCCTCCAGAAAAAAGCACTAGGAGAAGGACCACAAGGAGGAGGGATTTACAGCCCTACCTGAAGCCCTAAACACAGATTTCAGGAATCACTAAAGCTTGGGCAAAGAACTCCTTAAAAAAAGGGGGGTGAGATGAGAGATTTCACATTTCAGGGGTGAGATAGCAACTAGTGAAAATGGTCTGCCGCCAGCTTAAGATCATCACCTATACCCCATTGTGAGCACACGCTCTGTGGGTCAAAAGTAGTCTAGCCCTTAACCCTGGTGTGGAGGGAGGGAACAGCTCTCAGAGGGTGACAGTGGCAGTAATGACTGGTTTTGGACAAAAGGATACATCAGGGAGAGTGTTGCTTCACAACAAGGGCCTTCTTAAAATAGACTGCTGAGCCATGAAGGACAGGCTCAGGCTCTTCGAGGGCTGAAGATTCGATGTTGACCACAATTTTTACAATGAGAGTGGGTGATTAATACCAGAAACTTGATCATTTTACATCATTTTTATCTCTTTTCAAGCGTTTGCATCAGTTACAAGGTTATGTTGCAATTCATGCATCAATGAATTGTGAGGACATTTATTGCACACATAAAAAACACAGTCAAACAAATATAATCGCCCATGAGAAATAAACTACTTCCCTAGGGGGAAAAAAAAGAAAAAAAGAACAACATTTTTCATTGATATCTTAAAATGTGTCCTGTAATAAAAGTTGTTTCTTCTATTTTGGCACCACATAAATGGCGGAGTGACTAAGACCCTGTCAGCCTCCATTTATAAATACAACAGGAAAATACACCACCTTTATTTAGTTTATCACTCCCCTGTAATCTCTTGCAACCGTCCCTCGACTGCCAGTAACCCTGTCTATGACAGAACCACAGGTGGGCCAAATTAACGACAAGATCTTTTATATAGCGGTGGTCTTTCCATGTCAATTACTTTAGTATAATTTCTCAGCTCCCGTATTCATAAGCCTGGCTCTTTTGATAGACACGGCAGTATTAAAAGCCCAGTATGTAATACTATGAGCCGCACAGCAGCGTATATAATGAGCCATAAATCAAGTATCATTTACTGTCTATCGCGGGCTATTAATCTTTGCTGCGTTACTCAATGGTGCAACTCTGAGGACAGCTGCCTCTCTGAGCTATGCGCTCATAAACACAACATCAACCGTTCAATATCTTTTATGGTTATGGATGCACACCGTCAACTCGACTCAAATCTCGTCAAAGGTGCCAATCATAAGTTCAAGTGTTGGTGTCTACTTTTCCCTTTCTTTTTTTATCTGCTGATGTTCCCCAAGTAAACTTCCCCTTTATGTCCTGTCCTCGGAGAGAGGCTGTGATCTCTGGCTTCGCACTCTGATGAATGGTAAAAGCATGTTCAAATAAAAGCTTGTGTGAGGGAAGACGGGACTTTGAGAGTGGTTTTCACGGCAGGCGGCTAAGAGCTGGGATTTGGGAAGACGTGCCGCATGTGCTGCGGAACGGCATGCGAACTGGAGCCGTAAAAACACAAAAAAAGACAGATGCAGGGGTGAGATGGGAATTTCCTGTTTGATAAAACTGTAGAAAAATGCACATGCGAGGTTTTGCGGTAGATTTATTGTTGTTGAAAAAATTAAAACTCTTGCAGAATACAAATTTATTTTGAAACTGTACATTCATTGTAGCTTTTCAAGGTCTGATCAAACACAAAGCAATGGTTACTGCAGGAGACGAGAGTTCCTAAACTTTCAGGTTCAGTCAGGAGCTCTCAGTAGGGTGTCTTCTTCAATAGAACAAGCACAACTGAACTTGGCTGTTTTCCAATTTAGGCCTGAACCAGGATAGCGAGCTGTTGTTTGTTAGCTTGTTTCAAAACGGAAGAGTTCTAAACTGGAATTTGGGCCGTAAAAAGCTTCCAAACTACATCCACCCCAGCAGCACGTACAGTAAACCACATTTCTCCAGCACTGGTGCACCGGATTACATGCATCTCTCAAAACAAAATGTACAAGAGTAATATTTTCAAATCTCCAGAATAGAAAGTGCCTTTGTAGTATGACTGAACAATGTACAATGGTAGAGATTTTGCTGTAGCATGTTGTTTTTTTGTTTTGTTTTTTTTGTTGTTTTTGTGATGCAACTTTAGCAAACTGAGCACTTCCATTATATATTCATTGTTTATAATGGAAGCAATTTAGTTGTGATGCACTGCATTAAGAAAAGCACTCAGTATTACTTTGTTCATCTCAATTTGCAGCATTAAATCAGAATTCAACAGTATGGCTTCAAACTTGGCATGAAGTCATATTCAATGCATTACCACCATGAATGTTGTTTTCAACTCAGTGCTTACATAATGTGAAGCTGTTTTTGCACTGATGCCAGACTTATTTATTTGTTAAGAATGATCTAATCTTTTGATTGCATCCATCAAGTTTCGATAAATACAATTATTTAAGACTCTATATTATAGAAAAATAGGCATCACAAGACTATATATAGACTATGATCATATCATGATTTTGGCCATGCGGTCCACTTCTAAGCAAGTAATAAAAAATAGCAGGCTGTATTTGGCCTGGCCATGTCTACATTTGGAGGACGCATCAAACGGCCCTGATTCCCGAAGGTCGAATCAAGAACATTGAAACCTCGACCGAGGCAGCTGTGGAAACAATGGCTGCACTGCTGTCGCCAATCAACAAACAAGTGCTCCCCGAGTGGCCCATCTCCCCTACTGTTCACAGCCATTAAGAGAGGGCCAGCAGGCCCAAATCTACTGCAGGGCAGAGGGGCCACAGCTGTGGGGAGCACTGGCACAGCAGGGATCTCTAAGGATTGAGAGAGGAGCACGGATGAAGACACAAATCAATGCACTGTGATGATAATACTGCAAAATCATCCAACAAGCATTAATGCAGAAGTTTTAGTTGGGTTTTCTAACATTCTGACTCCTGTGCCACCAATAAAGATTAATGACGTAACTGACTATGACATAATCTGCCCAAATATAAACATGCGGCATCACAATCTTTGTTTACAATAAATACTATGATTGAAAAAATAATTATAATAATGCCATTAAAATAACATTTGGAAAAAGCTGCGCAGAGATAGTTTTGAGAACTCATTTTAACAACTAAAGAAATTGAATTCTGCATCTTTAGCCAGTTGGTTTTAAAGTTAGTATCTAACAGATATTTTTTTTTTTTTTAAATATTTAATAAAAAAAAAATGGAAGTTGGAAATTGGAGTAAACTAGCAGAAGAAATAATCAGATCAAATTAATGAAATGCACATAATACTGGGTACATGCAGCCTAAATAGTATTATTATCTTGCAGCTATTACCTGACATTAGTGGTTCCTGATCTGAGACCAGCAGATTTAAGGTCCCAGTCCAAAAATAGCATGTTTACTTAGTAATATGCACCCAGTTTCCATTGCATGCAAAGCATTTTGCAAAACTCACTGCTTTTGCTGCATCAATGAACTCAATGAACTGGCCAACACTGCCCATTTAAGAAAGCACAATCCCAGCTCCTCACGCTTCCATCTAACCATTTACTCTGTCTATTGTTACCAAACATGTTGAACGCTGAAGGTAAAAACCCATTAGTTATAATTATTCACCTATGACACTGATCAGAGCACCCCAGGCTATTGGCATCAGCTGCCCTCGACTCACCAGCGAAGCTGCGGTTAAACGTGTGCCAGAAGAATGGATGGATGGATAACTGCTCTCAAGCAGACATTTACATCCGAGCTGTACGGTCAGTGGGAACATTATATCTATATTCTCCTGCACTAGCCCACTCTTCCACAGACATTTATCCTCATAACTTTCCCATTACACACAATGCATTGACCATCCACCGAGGACTTCCCGGTATGGGTGTCATATCTCAGCATTACTAGGAGCTAAAATGGCTCTTATGATCACTTTAGAATGATGATGCGATTCCTTTAATGATGTTATTATTTAAGAAACCACTCTGACTTGAGCCAAGTGTACATTTGCCATTCCTTCTCACATTAAACACTATTAAGCATATCTCCGCATTCAGACTTTGTGATTTCAGACCTTGGCTGATATTCTCGGGATCCAGCTTTGATTGTTAACTGACTTGATGCGGCACTTATCTGCTCCAAGGGTCTTCCCATTAGGGGAGTATACCTGCAGTCGAACACAGTAACGTAGCAACCAGGGTCACATGACCCATGCGCACTGCAGGGAGTTGATATTGTACACCTCCAGGGCCAGAGAACTGGCAAAGAAGTGAGCAGACCCCTCTATAACCTTCAGTTCTCCTCCTATATTACATTATTAACTGCTTTTTCGTTTCAGCATTTCAGACTCATGGATGTAGGTGTGTCTCTACCAACAGGCAAAAGAGAAAAAAATAATAATTCTGGCATTTATAAGCTTGGGCAAAAACAGCCTGTATTACATACAGTTCTTGTGTTGACATACTTCCTGTTCAAACAGGAAGCTGGGGTAGGACATATCAATGCATCTTCGTCATTTAAACATCCAAATCCTTTAGTTTAAAATGCAGCATGACAAAACTGAATTGATGCTTGTTATTATATTGGGAAAAAAATTCCATACACATCTGCGTAAATAAATAAATGGTCAATTTAGTGGAAATGCGAATGAACAAATAAACATTCAAACATCCATCGAAAATCTCTTATATTAGCCTACAACAGATTTGATACAAAGATAACAACAATGGACTACAAGCCACAAAACACCTTATTTGATTTAATTTTGCATGAGGTCGGCAGCAGAGGGTTTGTATGAGGTGCAGAGCTGTCAGAAACAAGCTTGACTTAATAAACCATTTATTATTAAGATGGTCTGACAGCAGGTCAACACAAGGCGAAACAGAGTCATGAATCTCTGAGACCTCAAGGACTGTAGGGTCAGCTACCCTGCGAAACCTATCAGAGATTTCCACTGGACTTTCACGGCTGCTTGTGATTGATAATTAAAATTTGATGTAGAGATGGGCAGGCCTATGTTCAGAGGCTCTGTTTCATTCATAATTGATTGCCAATTATTCTGTCGATTACCAACAAGCCACACGTTTCACTGTGAACTCCTCTAACCGAGGAGGTTAGAGACCTAAAGCCTAGAACACAAGCTCCAGACATAATACATCAATACCAAAGAAACCGCCACCTAAGAGCTGCCTTCATATTCAGTGATATGAAAGATTTGGTTAGAGAGGTATATGGGTAATTAATGTGCTGTTCATTTTACTAATAACTAGCTTAATTATTCATCACAGACACTAGCCACAGATAAATGATTGTGATTTATTGTATCACTGCATCAGGGTCTTTGAGTTATTAGTGTTGCTGGAAAGCACAACACTTGGTCCTTTGTGCCACAGCGTTAAATTTTAGCTATGATGACCATACAAATTTGCCCCTCACAAGTGTCTACATTGTCATTCACAACTTCTATGATTCATAAAATTGGTAACTTAAAGCGCTCAAGTATGATGCTTATATTTGACTAACTGTTTTATTTCGCTACATGTATTATTACACCGTTTGTAATGTTTAAATCCACATCCAAAATCAGTGAAGAAAAAAAATCTGATCAAATCAATGCCCTCCCATATTTGTCTATAACACAAATGAATGTGTGAGTTTGTATGTGTTGTTGTGTTTTGGAGCGTAAGTGTGAGAGAGAGCGAGAGAGAGAGAGAGCGCAAAACCTATCAATATCTTAGAGCTAGCGGTCTCAAAACAGAACACATCAGCCAGGACAGGGCCAAAAATAAAAGCCTGCACCATTTGCAACTCCAACAGGGAGAGACTCTCCTAATGGGCCTCCGTAAATTCACCAGAGGAGAGGGCCTACAGGAGATTTATTTTAAAAACCGTGAGGAAAATGTGATGACAGTCAGCCTGAGAATTCCAAATAAAAATCTGCTGCTGAATAAGGGATTGTTTGAGCTCTGCTAGTTTCAAATAAAATAGCTCATATCATATTCGAAGCCATGTGGGGCAAAAACCTCAGTGATCAAAAACATCACTGCCATAAAGGTGCGACATCATTCTTCCAGTCGAAAAATGAAATTGTCATCAGTGGCAGTATTAATTGAAAATATAAAGTTATTTATGTTTAATACACTACCATTCAAAAGTTTTTTTGTTTTTTTTTTAAGCAAGGATGCATTAAATTGGTTAAAAGTGATAATAAATACTTGTATAATGTTACAAAAGATTTTTATTTCAAATAAATGCTGTACTTTTATTTATTAACATTATATAAAGAATCCTGAAAAAAATGCATCAGTTTTCAAGAAAGCATTTTCAACATTGATGATAAATGTTTCTTGACCACTAAATCAGCGTATTATGGTTTCTAAAGGATCATGTGGCACTGAAGACTGGAGTAATTGCTGAAAATTCAGCTTTGCCATTACAGAAATAAATTATATTTTATAACACATTAAAAGGGGAAAAGAGAGTTATTTTAAATAGCAGTAATATCTCACAAATGTTACTGTGATACTGTATTTTTTATCAAATATACATAAACAAATATTCAAGATAAGATGACCCCTTTTGTGTTGCAAAAAAGACAGTTCTGCAGCTTTAGAAAAACCTTATGGTGAGCAAATGATAACAGATTTTAATTTTTAGGTGAACAATCCCTTGAAACAACTGCGGCCGTGCACAGCATGATATGAAATAGGTCAGCTGAGACGCCTGTGAATTAGAGCACAGCACACTGACTGAGTCTTGAAAAGGTGCGAGTTTGTTTTGGCGTCGGTGTAGCGACAGGGGATTAAAGCAGGTCAGTCCTCTCAAGCGCACTGTCCCTCCTGTTGTTTCAGCTGTATCAGCATTGGAAAAACATCCCCAGCAAGTTCCCATCTCCCTGCATACTTCAGAGAGACCCAGCATCGCCCTTTACCTTCTCTCGCTACATCAAAAGCCTAGCGTGCGTCTGCTGAAGCTAACAGCTGTTGCTTACCAGTCGCGCTCAAGGCTAATTTTGTTTGATGCTTCGATTCGTGCAGTGCCTTACGTGCGAAGCTAAGTGTATTTTTGTCTGTGTCTTTGGTCAATATTAAAGGAAGATGCCACTTGTTTTGTTCTTAGATGAAGCTGGTGTGCCATCTGCTTTTAAAGATCAAATGAAATCCCACAGCAGTAGCGTGGAAAATCAAGGTAAGTGGTTTCTCAGGGACTTGCGTAGTGAACGGGATAAGCTAAATCCTGAAGTAGGGATTGCGTCTGCATATGCAGCCCAGCCTTTTGCAAGTTCACCATTACATAACTGCACTGTTACTACTGCCAGACAAACAAGTAAAAGAAAAAATGCTTAGTAAACCTGGGCAGGAGAGATTAAAGGTTAGTTCAATCGTATATACAGCAAAAGTCGACTGAAAGGACAAATCCAATCAGTTACAAAACGTCTCTTTGACTTTGATTTTTTTAAGAAGACAAGGTGTTATTGAACTCCCTGATAGGATTTGCAAAGGAAAATGCATATTTTAAAGGCCTGGCCAACATTATGTCCTCCTAAATAGAAGTGAACTAAATAAAGCAACAATACACAGTTAAAATAACGGCAAATAAATCACACAATGGCAAAGTCAGTGACAACAATAGCCCTCATGAGAAAAAAAAAAAAAAAAAAAACAACACGTTGTCTCTTTGCAAATGGATTTGTTGTGGATAGCAAGCCTGCGACACTCATAAACACACTCTCTTACTTTGTCTTTCACTCTCTCTCTTTGCCAGTAATCTCTCTCTCTGTGCGAGAAAAACGGCCTCTAAATTTAGCATCAGATTTATCATGCGGTAGCAAAGGCTCCAGCTAACCAGAGGGCGGAGAGAATGCAACCGAAGGAGGCGTCGCCTCTGAGGGGGGTGTCCGTCACTAGTCACATTCAGAGCCAATAAAAAAGGCCTGGGACTGACAGCCATACACACTCTAATAGATGCTCCTGTTTCCCTGACCTGCCACGCGGGACAAACCACAGGGATCCGGATGAGCATATTAATACCTTTTTTTAGGGGTGCTCCGATCAGGATTTTTGATCTTTTTTTTTTTTTTTTTTTTTTTTCATTTTTTAGATATTTTTCAAAAATATATATTTATATCACCTAAATGTTTGATCATGCACTGCATCTTTGTTTTGACAATCGTGCAATTGTGGCACAATATCTTACATACAGCACAAGCCTGATTTCGTGAGCTGTATGTGAGGCAGTGTTACACTAGTTTCACACATACTCCGTTTGCAGTGCGTATGCAGTCCATGTGCGGTACGTGAGCAGAACAGAAGCAGCACCGACTCTCATTGTGCTTTCACACAGGAGTCCGCTACTGATCCGTGGCTGTTTACTACTAACACAACATTTATCCATTATTTTGATATCAAATCCAAACATTGTTACTTAAAATGCTTTTTTTTTAGCATTGTGATTTTTTTTTTTACAAAGTAATACAATCTTTCATAGTTGTGTTTAAATGCAATAAATATAGGAAACACATTATTTAATGATCTTTACTTCTGCATTTACTTTTGCACTTCTAGATTGATATGTTAAGTTGCTCAAGCAAGTGGCAAAATATTTAAACTACTTTTCTTACGTTATCGCAAACATTCTAAATTAAAACTTACCATTGACAGAAACAGTCAGCTCTACTTCATTTCTTTTGCATTTAATTCTTTATTACAAGCAATCCTGCGGTTCATAAAAAACTGTTTTACTACCTCCACGAGTGCCATCTATTATTGCCTTGTTTATCTAAAAATGCTCTTTTCCTTTAAACCTAGCCAAAAAACCTATGTGTTGACTGTGAAACACAGTAGAATTTTATTATATGCATTTTATTATAATTTTATTATATGGTCTCCAGGAAAGCCCGTGAGCGCGAAATGGTTTAAACACTGGCAAGAATTAAAAAGAAATGCAATTTATAAACTTTAGTGATGATGCTGCACTGCCTCGAATGTGCAAGTGATAATTTGTCAACTGTGCAGCTTGCTTATAGTGCAGACGCGAAGTGATTTGAAGTCATTTGCGCATTTTGAGAGAGAAAGAGAGCGCACGTGGTGATTCACTCACACGGTTTGTGAAATTATGTGTCACAGAAAGTTTTCAAATTACTTAAGTTATTTAATGAAGAAATATGAATTGTACCTCCCTCCAGCATTATAATTATTTAATCCGCGCTGGACAGAGACTGAGATGGCGCCACTGCATGTCATGCCATATCTCTCACTGCAGATGCATCATCAGCTTTAGACCGTTTTTTTGAGATCTGCCTTTGTAGACCGCCGATCAAACATCGTAAAGCGATTACTGGCCTATTGATTGGTAGCAAATCAGTTGGAGCACCCCTAACCTTTTTGTACCTTTGGCAGAACAAAATAGGGACCTCACTAAGGTCATCTATGGCATTGGTTTTAAACTCCTAAAAAGGGTCACCAATCTGGGTTGGCAACAATTGCTAATTAAAAATAATAAAACTAAACTAACCCTATATTTAACCATAGTTCAGATGGTAACATAAACAGATTTAGAAGCAAGGAGAAAATGGAAAAATTGGTGTGCATCTAATAAAAATACTACAGAGAGCATATCTGTCACTTGGAAAAAACTAGCCAAATTACACAAATATCAACATGGACAGGTTTCTTGGCATGTCCTTATCCTCAAAAACCATGAACAAAATTACGGAAGGTAAAAGGAAATATGACCCAGACTACATTTTATACAGGTTCACTCAAAAGAGGATAAACTTATTTGAGCAGACCACAATCTGTTTTGTGGTGAATTACTGGCTTGAGCATGAAACTATTGAAATTCCAGAGACATTTAGAAACCAAAATAGTCCATTTTCCAATTGAGCAATTTTAAATGTTAAAATGCAGTTCATGGCAACATCGACACAATAACATTACATCTGTATAATAAACAATTTTGATATTGTGTTGGGTTGCCATCTGATACATAACCAGTTCTCTAAGGTACAAATTTTGTCATCCCTGTAAATTGTAGTGGTTTGTGCACTGTATGTGTGTGGGACAGAATAAAAAGATGGAGAGTGACGAAAAGACAGCAATCTAAGTGTTCCTGAGAGGATAATGAAAAAAAGGTGCCCTTGCAGTAGGACGCTAAAAACTGAGCGAAAAAAAGAGGAGAAATGAAGAGAAAGAGAAAAGAAAACATATCAGCCAAATTGTCAGAGCTGTGTGGAGGAGAGGAGCTGAGCACTGCAGTGAACTGAAGGACAATCATTGAACAAGGACATACACACGGCGGGTCAGAGGAGCTTCAACGAGTCCAACAGCACTGTGCTGATTGCACAGACCGCTCATTTCACAAACACCCAGAGAGAAGCGGACAGTGAACGAGGCGAGCACAGCTTCCACAGAGTCAGAAATGTCAATATCCGACAAGTCAAAGTAGTAACAACGCAGGGAGAAAAATGTGTTTGACTGCAGTCTGCACATCAAGGTCAAAAACATGCAGTATATGCTTTTCCTGGTGGAAAATTAGAAATGTGTGATATGCGGGACCACACTGGTTATCAGCAGATACTAGTGACTTATTTAAATTTATTGGTATCATACCATCAGGTATAGGTAAAAATGTTCATTTTTTTTGTATTCTGAGGGGTGTTGTGTATTATCAACTTTTTTTTGTTTAATTAGAATATAATTTTTACTTTTTATTTTTTAGTTTTATTGTTGTAGCATGACTAATAGAACATTTTAAGCAAAATTTTGACTTGATCAAAAGAAATGCTTACAAATCTAAATCAAATCAATGTTGCAAAAACTAAAATTACTTAAAGACTACCACATTGATAGAACACTGACAAAAAGTACAGTGTGATTTTTTTTTTAAACAAAAATGGTACAGATTTTTAACATGGATTCTTCTATATTGGCCAAAATGTGTGCAACCCTACAGACAGCACAATAAACAGGCTGGTAAAACGGATGGTGATTACATACCAGTTGCAAAGCTGCAAATCTCCTACCCTCGATGCAGCAGGCAGGTTCGTATGAGGTCTCAGACAGCGAGAGCCAGCAGGCAGCAGCACAGAGTTTGGCTGTCAGAGGGTGGAGTGTGTGGGCCGATAGCCTCAGTACTACATCAGTACTGTGCATAGGACACGGCAGGTAACCACAGCATCAAAGAGAAGCACGCCGCAGCGTCGACTGGGCGGATTTGGAAGCTTGTCTGCTCCTACAAGAGCTCTGGCAGACTTGGCAGCCTTCCACTCTGGGAGAAACCCTAAATGAAAGCTCCGGGATGCTCCGTACTGAGTTTGTCACAGTGTAATAACCTGTCTGCGCTGTTGACATGCTTCCAGGCCTGACAGCCCAAGGCAAAGTCAAAGCTGGCCTGAAGTAATACCGTACTGTCTTATTTTTCAAGACTTTTATCAAAATCGAATAAAACTAAAGGGCTGAGAAAGCAAATGTAATGAAGACAGCAATGTGTGCAATCAGTCCCTCAAAATCTACAGATTTCTGAGCACAAGAACAGGCAAGGAATGACAAATCAATCAGAACACCCTTTTTACACCTGGTATTAATTTCCATTGTGGGAGACCAGCACTAAATTAGTAAATATGTAAAACAAGAATGCTGATTTAAACATGATATATATGATAATTAAATAATTTGATTCAAAGACAGTAAAATAAAAAAAATGACCTTTATCTTCATTGAATTTTAAAAACATATATATAAAAATTACAATCAAAAGCAATATTTAAAAAATAATAATTGACACTACACTATTCTGTATATTGTTACTGCTGTTTTTTGCTGTATTTGAATGGTTTTGTACACAAATTGTTTTGTAAATAAATTTTCTTCATGCCAGCTTGGTCAAGCTAGTTATTTAACGGATTTTAAAATTGCTTTCATAATAATGAGATGTTAATAGATTTGTTAAGTCATGTTCAGGGCTCGACAATAAGGACTGCCCGCATGACAAGTAGAAAAAATCCTTAGCGTTGATCCCTGATGTTATTTATCTATTATAATCTATATAATTAAAATGAAAGTAAACGTTTTGTCTAGGTAATATTATCAATTTTAAAAGAAATATTAATGAACAGTAGAGTATATATAGAAATGAAACTGGGATAAGTCTGGCGTGCTGCGCAACGGGCCAAGTCCGGCTTGGATGCGGCAGTGTTGGCGGGTTGTTGCTGTTGTCGCATCTGGTGCTTTTTTTTGGGCAGAGTATGTGAGTGTGTGTACGGGGATATAGGGTGTGTGTGGGGGATGTGTATGGGGGCATGTGCAAGTCTCTACCAGGTGAAAATTTAACTGAAAATGGCCCAAGTGTACGGAGAGGGATTGTGTATGAGGTAGATGTAAATAGCCTATCAGCAAACGTCAAATTGGTAAGTTTTCACTAGACTTTAGTGGAGTAAGCAGTTCGTTTGACAGTAAATAAGGATCTAATCCTAAAGTATCTATTTTATTTAATTTTTTTTAATATTATGTTTTCTGTTGTTGGTGAAGTGTTATTCTGGTTTCCGATCACCAAGGAGAGGCTACTCAAGGTCCTAAAGATGGCGGCCGCAACAGAAAAGTCACGTGACTGAAACCCATGGCGGGGGCATAATACATTACCAAAAGTCAAGTCAGCCATTCAACAGACATAAATACTGACGTTAACACAAAGTGACAATTTGTAACGAACGACTCGCAGAAACAACCTGGGTAAATAATGTTTTATGTTTTGCTTAAAAGATAGTTAACATTACACGTCAGCGAAACCCTAAGAATTCACTATATTTTTTACAATAGTGCTCTCATTATAAAAATATGTATATGACAGTAGTTATTAATGTTCTGCATTTCTGTTTTGAGCTGCACGTGCTGAAGATGACCAGTAGAATGAAGCATTTGATAGCAGGTTTTTAATTAATGAGATTTAACATCTGCAAGTGCAAGTTTTGCACTGATATTTGAAAGGGTCAAAAAATACATTTGGTTCAGCTCACACTGTCTTTAGCTGCAAGGCAGAACACAAAACCCTTTGTGTTATTGCTACTCTTTCTACTCAGTTAATGTCACAGTGCGACTGGGAGAGAAATATCACCTAAGAAAAATCTTGTATTTTTAGAACTGGCACCAAGCCACTGTATACAACAGCAGCTACACAGAAAATGAACTTTTTACTTAACTTTCACACAGCTACAAAATAAAGACAAAGCGATTTGCTATTGATTAGAGCCATTTGTGAAAGGCCTGTGTGTATCAGTTTACTTCTGAATAGGCAGTGAGCCTGAACAAATGAGGAAGGAAGAACAACACAACAGCCAACACAAATATTTGCTGCCATTTTCCACGAAAAAAAAGGTACAAAATAGAGCTCAAAAGTCTTTCAAAAAATTTAATGTAAGAGTGAAAATTATGTGAACGGAAGTATGAAATGAATGATTTTTCGTTCAACAAATGCCCAGTAAAAGGTGCTTACACTAATAGTAAAAACCAGAACAAAAGAAATATTAACATTTGGCACAAGAATTTCACCCTCATCATTTTTGCACATAAAAACAAGTTCAACCACAGACACTTTTAGATTCAAATTTGCAACTGCAGAATGTATCTTGACCTCTGTCTCAGTCTTTTCTCAGTTGTTTTGACTCAGTGTGAGGCATGTGCATATCTCTCAGCATAGGAGTCAATTAGATCCCTCACATACTTGTAATCAAAACCAATCAACCAGAGAAAAATAAGCACCAGCAAAGCTCACCATGTTCGCCGGAGCCATGCTAATGAGAGAGTGTCTTTTTGAGAAGCGGAAGTCTGGGGATGGGATGGTGGGCCGGGGGGGGGGTGGTGGTCTTAGGAAGAAGATGAAGTATAGTGTAGTGAGTGGTGAGATCGTTAAAGGGGTTTGTCACTGGCCATGTCCAGGAAGAGCTTGTTTCCTTCCCTTCCTGCATACTGTTCTCCTCCTTAGTGTCACTCAACAGCAAGTTAGCTGCTGGCCAGCCACAGCGGTACATCAAGGTCAAAGCACACAACATCAGTATATTGTCCTTTTTCACCGGGTGGAAAATTAGAACTCTGTGTTGATATGCGAGTTGCCCGCACACTGTTTATCAGCAGGATATCTTAGTGACTTATTTAAATTTATTGGTATCATACCATCAGGTATAGGTAAAAATGTTCATTTTTGGAATCTACAGAGAGGTGTCAAGTATCAACATATATCTGTTAAATAAATAGCAAATATTTTAACATTACCATTTTTGATTATTGTTGTATCATGACTATAGAACATTTACAAGCAAATTTTGACAACTCTGATCAAACAGAACTATGCTTACAAACTCTAAATCAAATCATGTTGCAAAAACCTAAAATTACTTAAAGACTACCACATTGATAGCACACTGACAAAAAGTACAAGTTGATTATTTTTTTAAACAACTGGTTACGATTTTTTACGGGATTCGTCTATAGTGGCCAAAATGTGTGCAACCCTACAGACCACAAGAAACAGGCTGGTAACAAACGGATGGTGATTATTTACATCCCAGTTGGTCAAAGCATGACAAATCGTTCCTGACCCTCGGCTCAGCAGGCAGGTTCGTATGTAGTCTCAGACTAGCGAGAGCCACAAGGTGCAGCACCACAGGAGTTTACGGCTGTCAGATGTGTGGATGTTGTGGGCCGAATAGCCTCATACTTCTCTAGTATCTGGCATGGACATTCTGGCAGGTGAACCACAGCATCAAAGAAGGCATCGCCGGCGAGCGTCGACTGGCGGATTTGGAAAAGCGTGTCTCGCTTCCCGACATAAGATGCTCGTGAGCAGACTTGGGCATTGCCTTCTCACCTGGGAGAAACACCATAAAATGAATAGCTCCGGAGTGTGCGCCGGACTGCATTTGCGTCACAGATGTAATAAACTCGTGGCTGCGCTGTTTGACATGCTTCTCATCCTGACAGCCCGAATGCAAAGTCCAAAGGCTTGGCTCTGTACACATAATACCAGTACTGTCTTGTTTTCAAGCTTGTTATGCACTAAAACGAAATAACACACTAAGGGTCTAAAAGCAAATGTATGAAGACATGCAGTGTGCAACTCATCCCTCAACCATCTCAGATCTTCGGAGCACAAGAACAGGCGGAATACAAAATCATCAGAACATAGTCCTGCGTTATTTACACACTCGTATAATTGCCATTGTGGGAGACCTAGCACTACAAATGTAGTAAATATTATGAAAACAAGAATAGCTGTGATTTTAAACATCTATATCTATGAAATTAAATCAATTTGACATTCTCTGAAAGCACAAGCTAAATAAAAAAAATGACTCTTTTCTTCAATGAATTTCTAAAAACATATATATAAATTAATTACAATCAAGCAATATTGAACAAAACACTAAATAACATGGACACACAGCTACTTCTGTATTATTGGTACTTATGCTGTATATTTTTGCTGTAGTTTTGAATGCGTTTGTGCTGTAACCCAAATGGTGTTGTAAATAAATTTTCTCATGCCACTTGGTCAGCTAGTTACATTTCAAACGGATGTTAAAATTGCTTCATAATAATGAGATTTACTAGATGTTGTGAAGCATGTTCCTAGTGAGGCTACATAAGGCTGCCCGCATGACAATTAGAAAAAAATCCTTAGCGTTGATCCCTGATGTACATTTATCTATTAGAATCTATACGAATTAAAATCGAAAGTAAACGTTTGAGTCTCGGTAATATTACTCAATTGTGTTAATAAGAAAGATTTATTGATGCGCCGAGAGAATAATATAGAAATTAAACATGGATTATCATAGTTGGCGTGCATGCGCAAAACGGTCAGTCCGAGCTTGGAGGCGGCAGATCGGCGGGGCAAGTTACGGCTGCGCATCTGGTTCCGTTGATTCGGTCCCAGAATCTGTCTGATAAGTGAGTTACACGGCACACCAGGCTGGTTAGCTGGCAGTGGATACGGGCCCAATGGACAAGTTTCTACCATAGAGTGAAATTAACTGAAAATGTGTCCCATGTGTATCGGTGATAGAGGATTGTGTATGGTAATTGTAACCTTAGCCTAATCATCAACGGCAAGATTGGTCAATTTTTTTCACCTAGACACTTCTTAGTGGAGGTGCAGTTTCTTTGAACAGTAAATAAGGATCTCATCCGAAGTAAGCTAGGGTAGTTAATTTTTTTTCCCTAATATTGTATGTTGTCTGTTTTGATTGGGATGGGTGATCTCTAGGGTTGCTCGATCACCATGGTGAGGCTACTCTAAGGTCCTTACAGACTGGCGGCCGCACAAAAAGGCAGTGACTGACACCCAGGGCGGGGGCATGAATACCTTTCAGCAAAAGTCAAGGGTCAGCCATTTCAGTGCAGATCATCAAATACTGACGCTTACCACATAAAGTGACAAGTTGTACGATACGAACTCTGCAGAAACACCTGGTGTAACTAAGGGTTATGTTTTTGCGTAAAAGATAGTGAACTTACACTTCAGCGAAACCCTAAGAAGTCACTATATTTCTTTACACAAGATCGCTCATTATAAAATAGGTATCATGCAGTATTACTAATGTTTCTGCATTTCTGTTTTGAGCTGCACGGACTGAAGATGACCATAGAATGAAGCATTTTGATAGCAGGTTTTTAATAAGAGATTTACATCTGCAAAGTGCAATTTTGGCACTGATATTTTGAAAGGGTCAAAAATCATTTGGTTCAGCTCACACTGTCCCGTTTAGCTGCAAGGCAGACACACAACCCTTTGGGTTATTGCTACTTTTTCTTTCTACTCCAGTTAGTCACAGTGCGACTGGGAGAGAAATATCACCTACGAAAAATCTTGTATTTTTAGAACTTGGCACCAAGCCACTGTATATACAACAGCGCGCTACACAGAAAATGAACTTTTTACTTAACTTTCACACAGCTACAAAATAAAGACAAAGCGATTTGCTATTGATTAGAGCATTTGTGAAAGGCCTGTGTGTATCAGGATTTACTTCTGAATAGGCAGTGAGCCTGAACAAAATGAGGAAGGAAGGAAGAACACAACAGCCAACACAAATATTTGCTGCCATTTTCCACGAAAAAAAGGTACCAAAATAGAGCTCAAAAGTCTTTCAAAAAATTTAATGTAAGAGGTGAAAATATATGTGAACGGAAGTATGAAATGAATGATTTTTTTTTCGTTCAACAAATGCCCAGTAAAAAGGTTGCTGTTACACTAATGAGTAAAAAAACCAGAACAAAAGAAATATTAACATTTGGCACAAGAATTTCACCCTCATCATTTTGCACATAAAAACAAGTTCAACCACAGACACTTTTAGATTCAAATTTGCAACTGCAGAATGTATCTTGACCTCTGTCTCAGTCTTTTCTCAGTTGTTTTGGCTCAGTGTGAGGCATGTTGCCATACTCTCTAGAATAGGATTCAATTAGATCCCTCACATCCTGCTAATCAAAACAAATCAAAGGAAAAGCACCAAAGCACCATGTTCGCCGAGCCATGCTAATTGAGAGATGTGTCTTTTTGAGAAGGGAAGTCTGGGGAGATGGTGGGGGGGGGGGGTCTTAGGAAAGATTGTAGTGAGTGGTGAGATCTTAAAGGGGTTTTGTCAATGGCCATGTCCAGAAGAGCTTGTTTCCTTCCCTTTCCTGCATGCCTGTTCTCCTCATTAGTGTCACTCAACAGCAGTTAGTGCTGGGCCAGCCACAGCGGTACGGAGTTCTCCTCTATAGTTCTCAAGCATGTGAACGCAACAGCCATGCTCTCAGTCAACAGGCTTTACAAGAGGGGAAGACGGGGCTCTCAAGGGTTCCTCAGACAAAAAGTACAGGCAAAAATGGCATATTCAACATTATCAGGTGACCAAGGCAGAGTGTATGTAAGGTTGGTCCACAGTCAGTTTCCCCTCCTCATATCCAACCATATCAATGAGAGGGGAAAAGCTGATCAGTGGCCTCGGGTAATGCATTTTTATTAATTTTTTTATTAATACTCTTATTAAGCAAAGATGCATCAAATTAAAAGTGACAGTAATGACATTTATAACATTACAAAAAGATTTATATTTTAAACACTGCAAACACTGTTAATTTAATATGAAAAATATTAAGCAGTACAACTGTTTTCAACACTGATAATATTATTATTAGTAAATCGGGATGTTGCAATATTATATAACAATAGCAAAACTGTCTTTATTTTATCATGGTCACATGATGATATGAAATTCCAGGCAAAAAGTGAAGTTTTTAAAATATATTCAAACTTCTTTTCTAACATAAGAGGTCTTTAAAGTTGTGTTTTGGGCTATTATGCTTTGGCATAGTATCTGTCAAATGAACTAAAACCAAAAGCACAATATAGCTTAATCCCTTCATCAAATCTGATTTCCCTGCACCTTTCAAAGCAAAGTGCACACATTGAGGCAATCAGCTCGTGATCCGGTGTTTTACGCGCCTCAGAACGGCTCCGCTCACAGTGAATGAATGCAGTGAACTCATTTATTGGATGTGCTGTGAGTTTAGCGTGCTTTTGGGAACGCAACAGCCACCAGTTAGGCTTTATTTTCGTGGCAGATGATTACATTTTTTGTAAGCTTGTTTTCACTGAAGCTGGCGTTTTCCTTCAATTTAAAAGTTCTACTGCCGTGTCCGTCAAAACAAAAGCTTAAAAGTGCAGTAAAAATTGCTAACAGCTAGCGGTTTAAATGGGTAACGGTACTGCAGTCCAAATCTCTTTAAAGTGCAGAAATTAGGAAAGAAGTATTGTAATTTCCCTACTATAGTGTAAAGCAAAAATGAAATACCTATGAAATATTAATTTTCATGTATTATTATACAGGGCGATTGTTTTACAATATATGGCTATAGCCTATTACTGTCATTGTTGTTGTTGTTATTATTATTATTATTATATTTTAATTTGTTTGGCTTCCTAAATACCAGTGTGAATGCAATTTAGACTGAAACTAAGAATGGGACGGTTCGCGAAAAAAAAAATTTAACTGTTCAGTTCTCCACACACGGTTTGGCACGCGAAAGGACCGCGGTTTAACTTAAATCTGACAACGCATCTGTAATATGGTTTCTTATAAATAACACGTAAAAAAAAAAACAGGGTTTGGCTAATGTATGTTTCTGCTGATGGATGCGCATTCTGGCTTCCCAATACATTACAAAAAGAAAAAAAAACCTGGACAAACCATACACTCTTGTTCAATGCGAATGCTGTATGCTGGAGCAGTCATTTATTTTCTTTATCATCCGGGCGCACAGAAGAGAACAGCACACGTTGATTTCTGTGTTGAAGCTAAACTCATTTAAGTTTTGCCAGTTTAAACATTTAAGAGTCAGAGGACGCACAAATATTAAGCTCTCTCTGAAGTATTGCCCGCGTTTCAGAACACAAGCAAATATTAAGCTCTCTCTTAAGTACTGTGTTTGAATGGAGAAATTCACCGGCTGAACATACTGTATCAGTGCACTGTATCAGTGCATTCTCTTAAAGTGACAGTCTTAATATTAATTGAACAGCAACAACAAATAAATCACTCACTGCTTTTGACTGGATAGCTTTTGTGACTTGGATAAAGATTAATCTTTAATTTATACAGTCAAATATGCAATGCTGTATTACATTTGACTACTTCATTCAATTTATGTACCTAAAAACTAATGCTAGACCTACCTAAAAAAATTATTTTATTTGTATCTTTACTCTTTTGTATTTATTTGTGCTGTTGCTTGTAGTTAGATAGAATATTCTTATTTTCTTTATTTTTATTCGAAAATATAGTTTTTCCATAAACACATCACATACCGAACCATACCGAAACCGTGACTCTAAAACCGTGATACAAACCGAACCGTGAAAAAGTTGAACCGTTCCACCCCTAACTGAAACAGTGCATCACTAATTAAAAGAGGGCTGGGTCTACTTTGAAGCCCAGGTACAAGTCACTACACTTTTTTTCTGAATTGATTTTTCTTAGTTAAGAACATGGGTTGGAGCTCTTAATTTTGAACTATCAAAGTACAATAGAGAGAATAATTAAATGTACAAAATTTTCATTTTTTTTATCCCAATTGTTTATTTGTCTTTTTTATATATATATATATATATATATATAATATATATTATATATATATATATATATATATATATATATTTATATATATATCGCAATAAATATCACATCATGGCCTTCACACCCCAATATTATCGTATTGTGAAATTTTTATATCATTACATCCCTATTATTAAATGTTTATTGAGCACCAAATCAGTGTATTAGAATTATTTCTGAATTATGTGACACTGAAGATAAAAGACTGCTGAAAATTCAGCTTTGCCATCAAAGGAGTAAATTAAATTTTAAAATATATGAAAATATAAAGCAGTTATTATGAATTTTACAATATTACAGTTTGACTATATTTTTGATCAAATAAATGCATCCTTGTTGAAGCTCTTACTGACCCCAAAGGTTTGAACAGTAGTATATATCAGAAAATGCTTATTTTTACATTTCTACCCACACTGAACTGAAACTACTTCAGTGACAATACATTTACCAGACAACCCTTGAGCATGTAAAGAACGGCTTTACCTTTTAAAAACAAGATGTTACTCTGCATTCAGATAGATTTTCATATCAATTAGAAATTAAATCATCCATAATTGCATGCTCAAGTTGTTTAATTATTAGTATACCACAAGCATGTCTGGTATGCATTCATAACTGTTAAAAAAACAACAACAACAGAAAAAAAGGAATTCACTATAAATGTCACTCACCTACAATGAAGGGTGCAGCACTAATACACTAATCAGAGCAAGTGATAATGTAAACTGTGTATAAAAAAAAAAAAAAAAAAATTCTGCAGCCTGAACACCTTTGTTTATATAACGGTGTGTTCACAAAAGAAACTATGCAAATGCAAATTTGCAAATTAATAACACTACTGAAATTTCAAGAAATTAATGGCAGTTACAATTCTAGTCAAAATCCACAGCCCTAGGGCATGGAGAACTATGATGTGCATTTTCTTTCTTTCTTTCTTTTATTCTTTCTTTCTTTCTTTCTTTCTTTTGTTGTTCCTTGCATCAAATCGTTTCATGGAACTTCCGTGCAATGTTTACATCAAGCCACACTGAAATCTACCTACAACAGATTTAACCAAGGCCCTTTTATCAAATCTGTTTTCTCAGCCCACGAGGGAAAAAAAAAAGCACCTGCAGAAAATTCGCTGCTTTGCCAAGCTGTCAGCAAAGAACTATGGTGGCGGAAATGAAAGAGGCGATCAACGGAGCCCGTGAAGCTGGATTGAGCCGCGCGTTAGCCGGGCTTTTTAATTGGCGCTGGGGTTGTTTGGAGTCAGTGGGCTCTCAGTGCCACTCTTCTCTCCCAGAGAGCGAGAAAACATTCACAGAGAGGTGGTTTCGGCACTTCACACGGCTCCACCTTTTGGACTATACTAAAAACTTGGCCTGGACTTTTCACACTTAGTCGTGTGCCTCTCCCCGAGAGCCCGCACCACAGGACCTGACAGCTTTGCTGTTTCGCAGTACACTAAGTGCAAATATTTTTACACACTCAAAAACTGACAAAGAGAGCGAGAAGGAGAGTGAGAGAAAAACAGCACCATACAATGTAGGATGGAAGGGAAATAAAAAAATACAAGGGTAAACTCAATTTCAGCTCCGACAAGCGCTCTCTCGCTCTTCTGCCAGTCCTGTGCTAGGCGGTTTGCGGGAAATGAGAGAACTGGGAATGTAGCTTTTGCTCAGGCATTGTTTTGACAGCACTTACGGGCGGTAAATGCCAGGACATCTCCACTGAGGCTGGTTCCGTGTTGTGTTGCTGGAGCTGAAAGATCACATTATGTTGTGTGCTGGGCCTTTTAACATGGCTGTACTTCAAGCATAGCTCCCATTTTTGTAGATAATGTCACTCATTAGACTGATTATAGCCACTGGCTTGGCAAAGATTGGTGAGACCCCTGTGAAATCAAGTTTAAGGACCCGAAGGTGACTGCTCTGAGCTTTGAATGCAAACTCATTATGCAGTGTCTAACAGTGTTTTGAACTAGTGTCAGCAAAAATGACACAATAATCTTTTAATGGCAGAAAAACCAGAGGCTAGCAGCCAGAGGCAGGGAACGAAAGCCCAGGGGGCAGATTCGGCTGGTAATGTCCACACTCAAGATTTGGACCTGCATATACACAGCCTTTCAAACTAGCTCCCTTAACCTGCAAGTGTCCCGAAAGACACTCAGTCAGGCAAAACTTTTGACAGATTTGAAATGAATACAATATAACATCCTTTATCCAGACAGCAAATATTATTGGTAACAATTTTTAACAAATGGGGCAGTCGTGGCCTAATGGTTAGAGTGTCGGTCTTGTAACCCGAAGGTTACGGGTTCGAGTCTCAGGTCCGGCAGGAATTGTTGGTGGGGTTAGTGAATAACCAGCGATCTCTTCCACCCTCAATACCACGACTGAGGTGAGACCCTTAAGCAAGGCTCTGAACCCACAATGGCTGCCCACTGCTCCATGTGTGTGTTCACAGTGTGTGTGTGTGTGTGTGTGCACTTGGATGGGTTAAATGCAGAGCACAAATTCCGAGTACGGGTCACCATACTTGGCCACACGTCACTTTACTTTCACTTTCAATTTCTGGTGACACTTTATTTAAAGGTCCAATTATTGCCATTAACAAACCATTAACTATGACTTCCGCCTCATACTCCTAATTTGCTGCTTATTAATAGTTAGTAAGGTTATTAAGTTATTAAGTTTAGGTACTGGGTAGGAGTAGGGATGTAGAATATGGTCATGCAGAATATGTGCTTTATAAGTACTAATAAACAGCCAATATTTTAATAATAGGCATTCTAATAAGCAACTAGTTAATAATGAAAATTGGTCCCTATACTAAAGTGTTACCCAATTTCTTATAACATTAACTAGCCAAAATTAATCAATATAGCCTTAAAGATCATTAATGTATGATAAAATATAACAAAAATGCATCAGTTGAAGCATTATGAAAACTGAAACCATCTAAACGTGTTACTAATTACAGATTTATAATACTGAACTATACAACCTTAGTGTAAATATTTGTAGCCAACCTCAATTGCCCATTTTTTATTATTATTATTATTATTATTATTATTATTATTATTATTATTATTATTATTATTATTATTATATGTAGTAGCATTTAATACATGTAACATGAACACTATAAAATAAAATGTTTCACATTAATGATTGTCATTATTAATAATGATATAATAAAATGTTACCGGTGGAACAAGCAGGGCTGCTAAAATACCATTACATAAAATACTTACCAGTTAGTAATCCTTAACTACAATTTTAGTAGCATGGCAGTAGCTAGTAGCTCATATGCAAACACATTTGCTTTATCTCTCATATGAAGCATCACCAGACTCAAAAAAATAAGTAAATAAATAGATTTGCCAGTTCACTAGAACCCTTGTACAGAATTATTCACCTTTTTTTCTAACAGTATACAAAATACCATTACAATATTTAGTACAATAATTACACATAAATTAAATTATGTAAATACATTTTCAAAATAGTAACTTTACTGTAATTGAAGTACTTTAAATACAGGAGACAAGCTACAGTTCCCCAACACTGTTATCTAGTTATCTGCAACAATATGAATTTTCAAAGTTTGTCCTCTAATCAGTGAACCTATTGAAGGACATAAATAGCTTTGAAATTAATTATTTGGGAATGTAACGCTTCGTACACAAATGTCTTGAAGATAAATACAAGCCTACTAAATTAGCAACTGGCGATGGAGCGGCCTCCAAACATGATCAATGAGAAGGGACAAGAATCAGCAGCAAACAAATGGCCCATCACATACAGATGATCGTCCATCACCTTACTGCACCTAGAGGCTTGTTAAAACCGCACTACAGCAGCTGGTGAAGCGTCGGTAACTTGATTGGAAGGATTATGCAGCCTTAGGGTTGATGAAAATAACAGTTTTCTCGGAGGGCGATATCAGACCTGCGAAAATCCATTCGCTTCCAAAAGTGGCCTCAATCCCAATATCAATTAAAATCTTGTCGGGACATGCAGAGCCGTGTTGGGGAAAAGTAGTGTGAAACAACAAGCCCAATCACAAATACGGCGAAAAAGCAATCTCACCCTCCGCCTGTGGTAAACTTCTGCGCTGTTTAACACAATCATTGCAAAAACAAATCCTCACTCCCTTTTAGTGCTTTTTTAGGAGATAAAAAACTGCTCTATCGTCACATGGCGAGGACAGAATGGCTATTCAGAGGGCTGATCTTTTGTTTCCTTAGTATTCCATTTGGATCTTTGTGTTTATCCACTGCTGGTTTGCTCTTAAATCTAAGTGTAGGGTCGGATAGGGTAATGAAACTGAATAGCGTTAACTATTGGCAACTTCCGATGGCGCAATAATGCCTAGCCTATTGACAGGACATGGGAATAATAATGTATTTGCATTAAATGTATTATTTGTCAATGCGCCTTGCTTTGAGCAAACATCCACAGGGCTACAGTCTAACTGCTACTGGAGCCTGGCCGTATTAATACTACCATTCATCCCGTGTCCAACTCGAGCCAAGAAACCGCATTAGGCCCGGGGCCCTGCGGCCTGCATTTGGACCGGCCTCGCTGGCATGTGTATGTGCGCAAGAGCGAGAAAAAGAGTGCACCTTTTCTCCTCCAATGAGCTCTGGATGAAGCAAAAAAGTTCTTTATATCAATTAGCCAGACAAGTGTGCAATGGACACCTGTCACCCCACGAGCCCTCCTCCCCAGCCTGCTCTGATCAAGGACCGTCTGTCGTCCTGTTCTGCATCCGTTCTAAAAGAAACACCTAGGCTGATCTCAGATCAGTGCACCTTTCCTCTTGGGTGAAAGTGCTGGTGGCCCGTAGCTGAGCCAGGGGGGCCGTCCCAGCTCTGCCTGACAGGCCAAGCAACGGCTGCACGGCAGACACAAAATCTGGGGCACAGACCATCTGGCTGACAGTGCAGTCTGAAGTGAAGAGGCTGTCGGAAGTTCGTTGCCAGCATGGCTCGCAGAAGCAGGACATTAGATACCATAAAAGCACACACGCACACACGGCTATACAAAGAAAATTTTATTGATTCAAATGAGGGATTTAATGCTCTGAATTCCACCGCTGAGGGCAAAATTCACCTCTAGGTCTTTTTGTTAAAAAAAAAAAAAAAAACCTCTCTAATGACCTTACATGCAAGCAGCGATGCTAAAAAAAAAAAAAAAAAAAAAAAAAAAAAAAAAATAGGTAAGTTAATCACCACCCCACCTCATGCCCCCAAATAGGAAAAAAAAAATTCAAACTTCACGCTCAACAAGGCAGCAATAATTCAATATTTTCTCCGGTCTATTTTTTTGAGTTCATCCCCAACCATGCTAATTAAAGTGCCCCTATTATGGGTAATGAAAGGTTCATATTTTGGTTTTGGGAGTCCCCAACAACAGGTCAACATGCATGCAAGATCAAAAAACACTTTCATTGTCTAATAATATGCATCTATTTTTACCTATTTGCTCAAAGACTCCTAAACGATTTGTTTAACGATTAATTTTTTTCCAAACTCCTCCTTTGCGTGACGCTGATCTGTGGTGATTGGTCCGATTGGTCTCATTTTCATTTCATCATGCCTGTAATGCCTGATAAAGCAGTGTTTGTGAGCAAGCGCTGCTTTGTGTACAGCGTTACCAAGGAAACCGCTATTTTTACGATCCAAAAGTGCCACCTAATGGCAAAGAATGAATTTGCATTTTCATTCAGACCAATGGGAAAAGACCAACAAGTGGGTGGGCAATATGCTAATGTTGACATCAACATGAAATGGCTTGGGATTCGTTTTAAAAATTAATCATTTCAATGATTCAGAGTCAAATTTTTTTTTTTTTTTGAGAGACAAGTTTATACACTGTGCACTTTCAGATTTAAAACTTGCAGGATGTTTTCATTTACCTAGAGCTGTGTTACACTGCATGAAAGGTCATTTTCAAAAATCCATAATAGGGCACTTTAAAAAAAAAAAATGAATTCCTCACATTTGAAACAACAATTTAACAGTCTCTCTCCTTGTACACTGACACAGAGAAGTCATAGTTAGCCTGGAAAATAACACCAGCCAGACTGCAACAGACCATAACGTAAAATCACAGCTACAACTCCAACTCAACTCTGCTCTATCAAAGGCCAAATTCAGCGAAAAACATTTGCCTTCTCACACTATTAACAAATACGCAGCAGACTTGCAAATGTAAAGTGACTCGGCATGAGAGAGCAAAAGCAAACAGCTCTTACCTTGGGTTGAGCGCGTCTTGGAAAGGCAACTTTAGGATCAATCTAAATGAGACAAGAAGGAGAGAAAGAAATATGAGAAAACTGAGCTTGTGATACTGTTACGTGAAGAGGAAAATTAGAAAATATTAGAAAAAGCCGCCAATGTGCTGCGACTACTCGATAACCTTCATGGAAATTATAGCATTAATCATGATGCAATGCTCCGTGTCTCATGTGTAATCTCGCCTAGTTATTACACGCTGGTTGCATGAGGCCTGTGTATGACAAAATCGAATAAAACCTTACACAGTTTAGAGCATAATTACTCGATTACAACATAAATAAACAGGTGGCATTATATAACACACCGGAGATAATTCAAAGACTCGCTGAAGAAGTGCTCGCGGCCTCGGGGGAGGTCAGGTCGACATGGCGGGAGGTGTTTTAGTGAGCGCTGTAGATACGCGGAGAATCAAGACAGGGCATTAGATCAATACATCCACAACCTCCTTCCCCCCGGAGGATTAGAATTATTATGGGTGACTCTCCTCTGCTGTACCACACTGCACGAGGGGTTACTGCTCGCCCTATAATGCATTTTGGCATGTGATTGGGCATTACTAGGTTTAATGATTAGAAAAGCTGTTATTTGGTTTTATTATATTACAAACGAAACATAGTTTTGCACACATCGTGATTAAGAGCATTTGTAATTTAGATAAACCACTGGTGTTCTGAACCAGCGTAACGATTCATCCTGGATATTAATAATAACAAATTTCCCATGAGGATAAATTAACAACATAAATACGTCAATTGCAATCAAAATGTTTTTTTCTCTTATTGATCTCTGCATCATACATTTTTAATACCGCAAAATATGTATGATTGTAATGCTAGGGGAAAAAAAATCATTTTAAGAGACTGTGTCATTAATGATAAAAAGGTATTATTGATTTCTACTAGCTGGCTTGTTAGACTTCATATTAGTGAACATCACTTATTTATTTTAAACACTCAAATATAGATTTTACATAGCAAAATAAGTGAGTTCCTGGCGGACTTGCTGTTGAGAAAGATGTTTGCTTTGGTCATTTAAACATTCATAGACTAAAACAACAGTCCTGCTTTTTAGCACACAGGCCAAAAGCTTGGGCAGCTAGAGCACTAGAAGGATAGGACGGTAGATAATCATGCATGCGAGAACAAAAACAGTTCAAAGACTTGCCTCTGCACTCTCATTAAATGGAAAAATAACTCAAGGGAAAAAGATCCATTAGTGCTATACTGCTCTTGAATATACCGCATGTCTGAATGCTTTGTCACTTCTTATAAATGGTAAGAAAAAGAAAAGCAGAATTGTGAGATGTAGCAGCATGCAAAGGAAAAAAAATAAAAATAAAAATACATAAACCATGTTTTGGTGGATTACGGAGGGGGTCTCCTGGTAAATTAATTTGACCTGAACAGAATTGCAATATGTACCACCAAAAAAAAAAAAAACCTTTCTGGTGGGAAATGAAGCTGTTGTGTTATACTTTAATTCATCCTGAAAAGTGTTTAATCTAAAACAGATTGCTTTTAGTCTTTTAGGCAACAGTCTTTCAGTTGTCAATACACAATGTAATTCTCACCCTAGGCTTTCAGATTTGCAGATTACACAGCTTTTAATCAAATGTGAAACAAGTGTGTCAAGAATATCTCCGTACATGTTTTCTTTGGTCCATTTGCACTCTTCAAATGTGACAAAAAGATTGGACAGGAAATTGCAAAAAAGTGGAAAATAGAAAATGCAATAAAAACGTAGGTGTCTGGATTGAAAGATGACACTGCAGGTACTTCTAAACTCCTAAATAAAGCAGGTACTTCATTTCTAAATCAGCCAACTCATTAGTACTCAAATATTGGAAATCTGTAACATAACATCCATATAAAATGCAAACGTACAAAAGATTATAGATATATGAATATCTATATGGGGTTGACATTTTTTGGATATTACATTAAAATTACTGCAAGTTGTAAATACATATGCAAAAATATATATAAATCTGCAAACAGCAAAAAAATATTAAAGAAATAAAGCCAAAGGAAACAGGTGGTGACGAGGTAAAGATCAAGCCTTGATCTTTTTAAAGCAGTAATATTTAATAATAGTAATATTTCTTCTATTATAGACATCAAAATCAAGAGCTTTCAACGGCACTGGCAATTTAAATTTGTTCTTAAACCTCCACCGGTGCAACTTCCTCACGGCTCCTGGTCTCCAGTTGGAGCTGAAACCCCAGAGTCATGACACAGCCACCCCAACCCTGACGATGACATCACTACCCAGAGCTCAGTAATCCCTGCTTTAGCACCAGCCGCTACTGTCCACATGATCTCAATCGCTCTCAATCCTGGATACATCACTGCTAACGCTAGCTTTCTTTTTTTTTCCCCTCAGCCATTCAAGAGCATTTGAAACGTCAAACCTTGACCCACTTTTTACTAAGAATACTAGAATTACACATGTGTGCCATGATTATGTAATCTAAACGGCCCACTTTTGATGTCCGAATTACAAGTTTTTAGACTAGTGCAACACTGACATGTACAATGTTATATTATTTTATTAATCAGACAGAAACATCCTCCCTCCTAAAGGCATTTCAGCTTACATCAGTCAATGCCAAACTGGCAGAGAGAGAGACATACTGAATAGCACACCTGTATTTCTAACAGATTTAGGGCACGGAACCAAGAGAGGTGGCGAATATTCAACCTGCTGTGCTAAATTATGATTCAGAATTAATATTTGCTGGATTTAAGTAAACAATCATCAGTAATCGGTAATAAACAGTTTAACGGGTTAATCTGCTGTTGACCAAATTAGCCACCTGATCTAATCTAATCAGTGCAACTTGTCAGTGAACCTTAGTTTGGTGTTTTACATCTTTACACGTACACATTATTATGCTAAAATTATAATGTTAAAAAAAAAAAAAAAATCAATGTTAAAATACATCCTCACTTATTTTGTATATATTTTTAGAAATGGTTTCAATTTATCTTGCAACTTTAATTTCTATTTGAAATGGTGTATGTTTAACAAAACAAATATTTACAACAGGGTTCCCAGCAAATTGCCTACTCACCTAAGAACAGAAAAATAATTCTAACCCCATCTTATCACAGAATTACACATTACACAGTTTTTTAAATGGAAAGCACTGGGAATGCCAATACAAAGTGACTGGGAGAGGAGTAATAGCCACAAAATTCCTGAGGGAAGCTATGAACCCTGTGAACGCCTTTAAATAAGTCCGTCTCTTGATATGAACTTGCAGCAACATGGCATCCATTAAAATAAATCAGTGAAGGCGGCATTTGTCCACACCCTAGCTATCCCAAATAAAAGGCTCTTTCACTCTGGACTCCTACAGGTAACTAGCAATTGCATCTACAAACAGAAAAGATGGTGACTTTATACATAAATAAAAGAAAATAGAATCCACATTAACTTTACTGGTACAGCGTCTGCTTATCCTGCGGTTCACTGTCACAGAAAAATCTTAATGTATTTCTGCCTGGATTTAGGTTAGGTTGAATAAAGCAAACCTATTTCTTGCTGACAGAAATATACGTATGACTCAGTTTGCATATTTACATAAACAATATAATATATAAACAATATTTCCCGGATATTACTCCTAATCCTAAATAAAAATGCTTTGGAAGAATCAATACAATATAAAAGGTTATAATATGAATACAATGTTATTTTATTCAAATAAAATATAAATATAATTAAAATTGTTAAAATATAAATGCTATAATATATATATATATATATATATATATATATATATATATATATATATATATATATATATATATATATATATATATATATATATATATATATATAAAATCCTAAATTCTACAGGTAAAAACACACTTCAAAATCTTTTTAAAAATTTGAATCTTTATTATAAAATGTACAAGAAAATCTTAGTACATACTGTAAACTTTAAGTTTACATATTGCAATGAATGGCATTAATAAAACAACTGAAAAATAAATAAGAAAAAATAAAACATAATTAATGGCACATTAGGAAATAAATTTAATGCATAATACTTAAATGAATAGTAATGGAAAAGTATCAACATAAGTCTAAATATACTATGAAAATACAAAAATACAGTGTGATCAAATTAGTTTACCATGTAAATCAAGCACGTAAAACATTTCTAGTCAGCAAGATTTACAATGAACTTATGCATGCATCCAAAATACATTCTTGTCAGGAACAAGAGTGCAAAACACTACGTCATACACTGCAAGTCTTACATCACAGGCGCTGAACACAGCTGGAGTCACGACTGAACAACGCCGCAGGTAATTAGCTCCTTCTTGCCCCCATACCTCAATGAGATTTAACCCTTTGTTCCCCAGTCCCGGTTTGGCAAACAAGGGGTTAAAACCTGTTGAGGCATGTAAGGAAGACGGGACTAATTATCCGGCTACTTATTTATGTCAAGTGCCCCGCTGTTGTGTGTGTGGTACAATGACAAATGCAGCAGAAAGCCTCGATACGGGAAGGGATATGATCGGGAGACTGCGTGTCTTTTCACCAATGAATGTCACACACAGATACAAGTATGTTTAAACAGCACTTCACAGAAACATAAACGCAAACAGAAGGGGACATACCGTCTTTGAGTCTAATTCATGGTGAGGTTGAGCTAGGACCTTATCTACACTGGCCGCATCCGCAAACGTAACGAAGCCAAATCCCCTGGAAAACAAAACAAACAAAAACACAGACATACATTAGGAGCTGACAGCGATGTGTTACACATGTTTGACTGGTGAGCTTCTTAACATATCCATTCTATTCTATTACTTAATGCTACATGAACTTTCATATCTAAAACAATTTCAATAACATGTTATCTTAGAAATATAGTGCGTCGCGGACAAAAGAGTATGGTAGGTTACACAAAAATGGAAATTCTGTCATCATTTACTCACCCTCATGACGTGAGTAAATAAAAGAATGTTTAGAATGACAGCTTCAGTCACCATTCACTTTCATTGTGACGTTATTGGAGGGGGGGTATGCAAATAAAAGTGAATGGTGACTGAAACTGTCAGTCCCTAACAATCACTTTTGTGTTTTACGGAATAAACAACGACAGAATTTTCATTTCCGTGTGAAATATCCTTTTAATATGTCCACCCTATTATATTATTTAGCAAGAACTTGGTTGACAAAACATTTCAGATAAACATCTGCATAATGTGTTACTTTAGAAATACAGTTTGTCAATGACATATGGACTTTCCACGCCACACTCAATCATGGGTTAAAGTCTTTTTAAATCCTGTGTAACGGCCAGTAATAACTAATAATAAGTAATAAAAATAATTTTAACCGTCCGTTATGAAATTCTGCTACATAAGTTTAGCAAAAGACAACCAATCACAAACTGCTTCGGCGCTTACCTCATTAAATATTCATGAGCATTGTACAGTCGCAGAAACTTTCACGCGCCGTTTAATTTAAATGTTTGAGGAAAACAAACAATGTATTTTGCGGTACATTTCAGAAGATGTCAAGCAAATGGAGAAGGTCTGCGTAGCGACATTTCTACGGATATTAAAACAGGTCGCGTGCAGTAAGCGTCGAATCAACGTTTTAATTCTCATGAATATGCAAATGAAAACGCTAACGTACAGTAAGAAATCTCGCAATCTGCCAGCGGAGAATTAATTACTAACCCAGGGTAAAGTATGAACGGTGTGAAACACGGAAAAAAATGTAACCCAGGGTTAAGAATGATAATTTCAAGTGTGAAAAACCCATTAACGTGCCAAAGTCAAAGATAAAAACACAAGCAACCGCATTAAGCGCTCGGTCCATTAAAAACATTTGGTTTAACATGAAGAATCCCAAATCAATGTCAAACTGTATCCCGTCCACAGACACAGCGATCGCCTCAACAGCGCGTAGCATCCGAATAACAGCGCAAGGGCAGGTTAATATCGCTTTGAATAAAACCTCAACGTGTTCAGGGATTAAAAAAACATTGTCTTTGTTTTTTACCTGGAGCGTTTTGTCGTGGGATCTCTCATCACCATACATTCTCTGATCTCTCCAAATTTACTAAAATAGTCTCTAAGGCTGTCTGTGAAACAAAACAGAAAGAAAAGAGCACACATGAGCAAAGCATTCGTGCGTTACACACCAGTTTGTAAATTAAACGCCCCCCTGGATGTCTAACAGGGGTCGAATAGAGGACTTCATATGACGGCACATATCCCGCACAGCGCGCGCCACGCTGGACACAATGAAAGAAACACAACACAGCCCGACAAACGCGTGCAAACGACAGCCAACCATCGGTCTCTTACCTGGTGAAGTTTGCCAGCTGAGGCCACCGATAAACATTTTACTGTAAGGGGAGAAAACAGCAGAAGTGAGTCCAGATGTCAGATCGGCCATTTTGACGTGTAGCTAGCGACAAAAAAGCAGAGCTAAACGAAGGCAAAGCAGAGCGGTGTGTGTTTACTGAGCCCAGGCGGGCTGTGCTCTCTAATATACATCAAACAAAGGTGTAGTAGTTGCGTGCACCCGGAAGAGCGTTTTTAAAACATGCTCACTGGAGAAAAACACACAAGGAGGAAAAAAAAAAAGAAAGTGAAGTGCAGTCAGCATTGGCTCTGGCTTACCCCGGGTCGTGTTGCGAATCGTTAGGGCTTCCAGATGTGGCTTGGCTCCCGTCTCCCTCCATGGCTAACCCAACTATGGCCAGTAACTAACACACACACTGTCAGAGCTAAGAGAATATTACTGAGCCGGGAATGCGAGCGTCACACGTGGGATCAGCTCTGCCTGGCTCCCTCCCCCTCCCGTCACCCACACGGGGCGGAGCGCAGAAGGGGCTCGTCACCTCACCCATTCCATTGACGTCATTAGCATGGCCCCGCCCACCCGGGGCTCAGCGCGTGAGGATCGGATCGAATCGCGTCACTTTTATTATTGTCACATAGCCGTAGACACGCATATGGGTAGCGGATACACATTATACACACGTAGAAATGAAAGAAGCGAGTGTAAACAAAGCTGGAAAGTCTGTCTGAGTGATGCATTGGTACGTCTGAATATCACACCCAAGATCCAGAGTAGAATTAGCAGCGCAGTGATCTTTTTCTGCTAGATTTTTTTCATTGCAACCCAAAATAGAGAAATATTACATCACAGATAATTTTAATCAGCACTGATTAATTTTTAATACTTCTCCCCAAAGAGAATTCATAACTTACCTTCTGTTTGTTTTGAGCTGCTCAAACATGTCCAAAAAGCAAGTAGAGCGTAAATTAATTTACAGACAGGCTTTTTTTTTTTTTTTTTTTTTGATTAAATCAGTGGAGGATGTCATTTTTTCCCCCTAAATCTTCAGGGTTTACAAATAGCTGTTTTTCATATTATGAACTAATTATTATATTGAGAAATCGCATTTGTAAACATGCCACATCACGCGCTTATGATATAACATTACACACAATATAAAAAATGTTAAAATTGTAAACAAAATAAATTATTGAAGTATGTTTTACAAGTTCAAAAATGCAATATGTTACTAGCTGTTTCTTTGCACTTGTTTGAGAAATTTACTAGCAGTGAAAAACTATTTCAACACCAATTTTTCCAGTATGCAAATATGATATCTATAAGGTGAGAAAATCTAACAGCAATAAACTTCTACTGATTGACCAAAGAAAACATGCCTTAAACATAAGCATATCAGAAATCAATACTTGTAATCACATTCTCAAGCATACATGCAAATATCATGTATGAATATTGTTTTCCACTGCTGTGTATACTCATATACTGACTGTACAGAATACACCTCCTTCTCCCTCTGTCACATTGAGACGTTAAACAGGAAATATCTGAGCTATCACACACCCCCTGAGGGTCTTTGGACCCCTTGACTTCTGCAAAATGCAGTTTCACACATCAATTAATGGTCTTTAAAATGCACCAAAAAGGTTAAGGGATCTTGTGCTTATTATCCATGGAGAGGGGGAAGAGCGAAAAGGAAATAGACAGAGAGAGGGGCTCAATTAAGGCTGCCTGCTCAGTGGATTTTCAGTCATGCTACAGTGATTGCTGTTTATTTCCTGCAGCTCTGTTTGAGAGAGACTCCGCGGCCCAAAGACACCTCATCACTCTTCTTTTTTGTTCTCTATACCTATACCAATTCATATTTCCTCTTCTCGCCTCTCCTGCTAAAGATAGCTTCTGAACAACAGTCAGAGCTCTTGAAGTAAAGAGCCCACATGAAGCCGGTGTCCAGAGGAGGGAGGCTGAGATGCTCTTGATTGGCAGGTGAACCCGCTGTCTCACCTCACTGCCTAGCGGGCAGCTTGTTGGTAAACTGACACACGGGTACCTGTGGGGCACAACCCAGAAACCGAAACATCTCTCTCCCCTCTCAGTTTATACTCTCTCGGGCTTTGAGCAAGACAAGACCACCGTTTTGAAAAAGACAAAAATAAACAACGTGTCAAAGACACTATTGTTTTCCATGTAAACGTTTTTATTGACATTACTTGTTCTAATAAGTATTAATAATAATCATTATCAGCTGAAATTGAGCTCCCTTCTGCTCTTAGCCTGAAATGTCATTTCTGTTAAGTTCAAATATGCATCATCACCACCGCCGTTCCATTTCATCGTAATTCAATACGCAATTAAATTTCTGATAGGCTTTGGCAGAACATTTTACAGGGTATTTAAATGACATAATTTCATAATAGGATTTGATAAGCATAATGGTGGGCAAAATAGTTTATTCAGCACAGTTGCCTTTCGTTTTGAAAGAAAGTACAAAATAACATTTCATCTGACCACCTTAAAGCATGTTGTGTTTTATGCCTTGTCTTTTCTCTGGCATTACGATGAGGCGCTATGCCAGATCTTCAAAACTGGGCCGTCAAAGGGGGCTGTTTTTAGAATCATGGCTCATTGAGATTTGGCATAATTGAACAGGAAATTACTGTTCGGAGCGAGGTTTTAAATATCTACATGATGTCCCGAGTGTTTCATAGCATATAAGCCTTAAAGAGCATTTAGGGATATGTTTATTGTGAGGCCAAACGTTTACTGGTTCATTAAAGAACCCTGCGGACCTCATTAGACCTTTTATTAGCGTATCATTTACTTGTTAGAACTGTATTACCAGTTGCAGAATTAGCTCAAAACATTTTTGACACCTTTAATTGTCTGATCGCACAAAAACAAATCTATTCATGTACATTTCGCCATGTAGATCAGCCATAAACCATCTACATAATAAATACACCACTGCCACGAGACGAGGCATCAGTTTCATACGCTTATGAATTTTACCATTCACCATATGCATATTCATGTTGCTCGTGACATAAACAGAGACACGGCTGTCGGGTTTGATGAAATGAAATTGAAATGCAACTTTAAAAGAAACACACATCAAGAGGATATTTAAATATACACATTTGCATTCGCCGGTTTTGAAGGCACGCTTTATTAATGCTGCAACCCTCGCCATTATTAAGTTAAATCTAACGTCTCTGGAAATCCATTAAGTCTACAAAAACAGCGGAGAAAGATGTCTGAACTGAAGACCCTTATTAAAGACTAGACTAAGTGCACAACACAGATCTGTCCAATTAGAGCCTGTGCATTTTGCAATTAGAGAGAAAAATGTAATGTGCCAAACATTGCCTAAAATGGCCAATTTGACAATGGAGTTAGAAAATATCTGCTCAGATCTTTAAATGGATAATTAGAGAGATAATACTTCATGTTTAAGAAACAGTTTTAATGGAGGTTGAAATAATAAAGAATGGAGTCTCATCACGTTGTCGCTTTTCAAAGCAGCGTTCTGGTTCTTAGAAATGATTATAAAAGTTCTTTAGTTTAATACATTTTCGAAACCCAGAATGATCACTATTCAATTCTAAAGAACTATGCAAAATGTCTTGCATCATGGCACTAAAAAATCCTTGTTTTGTCATCCTGAAAAGTACAAATATATTCACTATTTAACATGGCAACCCTTTCTTACCACTGTGAAGAGAATATATTTTATAGAAGTATTTTTTTAGAGGGGACAAAAAATGAAAATAACCTACAGAGACAACTCAATTTATGGTTGTTAATTTCTTATTGGCTGGTCCACTACTCTTTCTTACTGTTTTAATTTGTAAATGAGTTAATTACTTCATTGGTTGATTTTAAATGTGATTTTTTTTTAATTTCAGAGAATTCTGATTACCTCATTGGCTGAGTTTAAATTTGAACTTTGTATTTTTAAGGCATTTCTTCTTTTATTAAGCATTTATAACTAAAACTGTTCTGAAATCAACTATCAAGTTATAGTAGTTTACCTTTTCTAAATTGAAAATTTATTCTATGTGGTTTAAAAAACTGTTTCTTACTATAAATCACATATTTAACTCAAAAAGCCTCAAATGATTCAAATCACTAAGACTAACTGGGAAAAGGATGAATTAAAACGCCACTTTGTCCTTTGAAGCAAATTAAATCTGGCTCAAAAGACCCAAGGATCAATGGAATCAATGCAGAGATTATCAGTCGTGTTACTGACATGGTCAGTATGTGAATTTCAAATAAATCAATAGTCCTGTCACATCATCACTAAATGAGCATTGATCACTTCCTCAATTATGTTATCTGTTGTGCATTATCCTGTTTCTTATCACATCCAAACATCCATTTCTGTTTTATTTCCCTGCACAGATTGTTCCACAGACAACATTTGGCCGTTGCTTTATTTACAGAAATGTCGGCTCGACGAATCTGTCACATTTTCACAAGCCCAATATAGCATTTGAGCTATTGTGCCCCTGTTGGCATTATGAGATGCCCACAGCTAATGCTCTGACAGCATCATTTAGGCCATGTGCGATTCACTATATTCAAATTCAAATCTGGATCTTTCCTCCTTTATCCACACCTGTACACATCAAGGAATGCAACAAAAAAGGCCACTCAGAAAAGATGTTAGCGCTCATTCTAATGATCTGCCATCAAAGTTATTGGCACACGCTACAAAGCAGACGCTCTATTCATCAGCCGCTCGAGAAGCTACGCACAAACAGAGGCTGTGCTGTACGCGCGAGTTCACATCAGTGCCGAGCAGATGGTGTCAGTGTAAGGAGAGCTGCTGAGGGCCCTTTACACGCTTTTATGTGAACCTTCAGTTACTTAACTCGAACTTGTCTGTCCTTTTGTCGCACGTCACTGTTCCTCGCAGATTCTGTTGAGGATGCCAGAGACCAAATGTCACAATTCGCTTTGCGTCACACGGCTGAAGCTAGTTTAACAGTCATGTGGCAAGCATAAACTAAAAACGATTATTAGGATGCTGTTTCTCAGCATTATTTAAGATGAATTGTTTTAACATAATATGGCAGGGGATTTTGTTGCTCTGCATTGAGACAAATTTAAGGATTTGGATATGCACATTTTCTATTTTTGATCATCAAACAGTGGCCCCAAAAATATTGAAATGAAATGCAATAAGTATCAAACTAACTGACATCTGCAAAAAGGTCACACTTTGTTTTAAGATCCAATTCCCACTATTGACTATGACTTTTGCTTCAATAAACTCCTAATCGTCTGCTTATTCATAGTTAGTAAGGTATTTGTTAAGTTTAGTTATGGGGTAGGATTAAGGGATCTAAAATATGCTAAATAAGGCATTAATATGTGCTTTACAAGTACTAATATATGGCCATTATGCTAGTAGCATGCATTCTAGTTAAAAGTGGCAATTGGTCCTTAAATAAAGTGTTTTATACATGCTTTCCAAGAACTAACTGCATATTTTTGAGCATGTGAAAATAACTTGTATATAACCTTTCTGTGCATTTTTTTGCCTGAAAAGTGTTTTATTCCAAATAAATGATGCTTGGATTGATAGTTTTCTATATCAAGCAATGACCTTCATGTTTTTAAGGTGATTTTAATTTTTTTGGAGCTGTTTTTTTTGTTATGGTGGTTTTTAAAGAGTATAAAGAACAGATATCAATGCTCAGTGTCTTTTCAAATCAATTTGTTCCTTAGACTGTATTAATGAAAGGATAAATCAGCCTTAAGCCTTGATGGTCAGGTATCAGATTACTTTGAAACGCTTCAGAATCGCCCTTGTGGAGAAAGTCTCGATTATTCCGTCTCGGTTACGGTTTTAGACACAAGACAGAAACTTTCGGCCTCATAATGGATGGTAATAAAGAAAAGTGTCCTTGGTGGCCGCAGAATGGACTACAGCCTCAGCCTGTTCATTACTGAAAATGAGAAGAGAGGTGAGATACGAAAATTTAAGTGTAATTTAGCCGTGCCCGAGCAGAACAATCGAATAAGAAATGTGTTGATGTTAAACGGCCCCTGAGGAGACAATAACATTCATTTAATTCCAGCACTGCCATACTGTGTAACATTGGCATGACAGAAGATGTCTGAATATTCATTGTTCGCACACAGTTTTCAAAGATTTAAGGGCTTCGGCTGTCTGGCGGCAGAAAGCGAGACAAGGGTGACCTCGGATAATTACCACTGTCCAGTGATGAGCTAAAAAGCACAGCCTTTCAAGACGTCTGAATAAAGGTTGTGTGTGCTTGAGTGCCTTCATTAGATTCATCTCGGCTTGTGCGAGCGCACGCATTACCACTAGTTGACGGAGATCAGACAGACAAAAAGCTCATTTAAGTGCTCTGTAATGGAGATGGTCCTGACACTCCAGAAGTTGATGATCTCATTGAGCAAATAAAAAAAAAAAGATTCAGGATTAGCTGAAATATCAAACTCCAGCTCCATCTAGTGGTCATGTTATCACATCACATCAGCACCTGACACTAGAGTTCTTATATTAGCAAAAAATCTGTCACATTCTTTAAAAAGGAATGAAAAAATACTCACAGAATGAATACTGATAAATGAGGTTTTCTATTCCACGGATGGCACACAGTCAGAGGGATGAGTCAGACATTTGTATATCGTAATGAAGTGAAACAGCACCAGTATTAAACGACGCTCAGTGCTCCTTGATCTCTTATTACCATGTGAAACAGCACATTATATAGTGCAAACATATTAGAATTGTACAGTAAATGAAAACAGTACTGATATAAAATCTATTTTTACATTACAAACATCTGTAACACTTTACAATGAGGTTTCATTTGTTAAGATTAGTTATCTACATTAGTTAACATTAACAATGAACAAAACTTAAGCATTTATTAATCTTAGTTAATATTAATATCTGCATTTATTAATATATTTTAAAGATCAAAAGTTGTTTCTGTTAACACTAGTTAATGTGCTGTGAACAGGAACATTTATCATCAACTAATGATCATTTAAAGGGGTCATATAATGCTGCTAAAAATTATTTTGTGTATTTGGTGTAATGAAATGTGTTTATGCGGTTTAAGGTAAAAAAAAACAAACAAAAAAAAACATTATTTTCCACATACTGTACATTATTGTTTCTCCTCTATGCCCCGCCTTCTGAAACGCATCGATTTTCACAAGGCTCATCGCTCTGAAAGCGAGGAGTGCTGTGATTGGCCAGCTATCCAGCGCGTTGTGATTGGCCGAATGCCTCAAGCCTGTGATAGAAATCTTACTCCTCTTAACATATTGTGATGCCTTGTCAGGCCGGAGGGGCGAGGGGAAAAAAAATATAAAACATTTTATAAGTGTTTTATAAACATGATTTCTAGTCGTGTTTTCCTTTTGGAAGGCAAAAACAAAGTAGTTTCGATTTCTCAACGAAACAATGTCACACACCGCGGCCTTGAGTGAGCAGAGGCCAGAGGCCAGAGGCCTCGAGTGAGCCGTGGTCTAGAGTGAACCACGGCTGGCTTTAGTGAGCAGAGGAGAGCGGCTTGAGAACGGTGCGGCAGGCGGATTTTACGAAGGAGCGTACCTTGGGCTTGCAGCAACCAAATGCTGGACGCCGCTTCGTCCACGGTGAAAGCCGATCCGGTGATCCACAGTGCAAAGTTGATGTATTTCCTCAGCGACCAGCACGGATCAGCTCCAGGCATGACGAAGTGGATATCGTCCTCTTTTGGAAGGCCAAACAAAGTAGTTTCGCTTTCACAGTGAAACACACAGCGTCTATATGACATGATGGCGGCACCAACAACAATACTACAACGAGAATAAAAGGTACGCCTTCTTTCTTTGCGTGAACATCTGGGCGGCGTTATGCAAATCTTCCCACATACTGACGTAGATGTGTGGGGGCGTGTTAGAACGAGCCGTTTCAGGGGGGCGTGGACGAGTCTTAACTTTTATAAAGAATATCTCATTGGATTTGAGACTTTAGTCTTTGCAACTTCACAGATCTTCTTTATTCACCAAGAGCTTGTAACACTCCAAAGAGAAAGGAAAATTTGAAATCGCAACATATTACCCCTTTAATCAACATTTTGTGGCATGTAACATAAGATAAACTTTTGTTGATATCAGCTTGCACAAAAAACCCAGTAGCTGGGTTTTAGAACTTAGGAGAGCTAGTTTCTAGCTGGTCTAAGTTAGTTATCAACTGGTTGCCCAGCTATCATGTTCTAAAAACATGTTTGTTGCTGGTCCAAAATAGGTCTACCAGGTTGGACTGCCTGCTGACAAGCTCTGTCTAGTTAATGACCAACTTGGACTAGCAGATGACCAGGTTTGAAAAGATAAAAATAAAAGTTGCACTAGGTAATGACCAGCTTGGACCAGATAGGCAGAAAATATACTAAAGGTACCATCTTAAACTAGATTTGTGTATCAGTTATGATGATTTCCCAAAATGCACTCTAATAAGGTAGTCTACTCATTTGTATTATTATTATTATTATTATTATTATTATTATTATTATTATTATTATTATTATTATCTTGGGGAAATTGTGTTTCAGTATGGTGGTTTATATATTTTTAAAAATGACCATGATAGGTTGTATCTTGACTTGAGGTGTACGGTAACACCAGAATGTTTTACTAATTGACTGTTACGTCAATCATAACATGATTTATTCAGCCAGTGTATATTGTGATGAATAATCTTAATGTTTTGGGCTTTTGAATGGCAATACCTTGCAATCACAGCTATAAAAAAAACACATTCCAGTCTGACAGAAATGTACAGAAAGAGAAAACTGCAGCAAGCTTTCTACTGTCAGCCCATTAGTTTTACTGACAAATACACCAAAGTTGCCATTTTAGCACCTTATTGCCAGATCCACTACCTTGTTTCTCATCAGATAATTTATTGTGGCATAATCTGCAAATTTTATGATGTGTTTAAATGGCAGAGCAGCTATCAGTGAGTAATATATACACTCTAAACAAATAAACCCCAAACAAGCCAGTTGGCTTATTACAAGGCCCATTTTTCCATTTTTACTCATTGCATTTTAAACTTGCAGGGAGAGTTATGATTTAGCAAGTCCAAATTGAATAGAATTAAAGCACTGGGGGAATAACTATATTGTCATTATGGAGTCTAGACATATGTGCTTGACTTGGTGGTCAGCAGCAGCATGAAAAACCAGAGATGTGGTGTCACCTACATATCGGACAATATTAAAATTCACCTCAATGAGATGCTGATGATGGACAATTTCATGTCACTTCATAACCGAAGATTCAAACCCATATCAGCCAATAAATTAAATCAAATGCAATTTAGCAACAAGGAACAGTGCTTTTAAACAGACCAGAAAGAGTTTTCATTTAAAAACTTTCTGAAATCATCAGGAATTTGCCAGGAGCATTTCGTACATGATAGGAATTAAAATATCAAATTATTCTGGACAAAAGCTTAGGTACAAGTGTCACTTATCACCCCTCTCTGCTGTAGTGGAGTTCAAAGGTCGCCCACAATATGATAATTTCTCTGCTTCAAGCTAAAGACCTTCTAATGAGTTAACTAGATGACTCCACTTTAGCTTCCTAGCAAATAAGAGTGTCATTCGTCAAGAAAGGCTGCAGAATTAGGTTGGATAAAAGCAGTCTCTCATTTAGAAGTGTTTACACTGGCACGTCTCAGAGAAAATCCTTTCTCTTGGAAATGTCGTTGTTGGGATTACAGAGCTCAGATGTATGAGCTCAGCCTTGGAGAGTGGAAACATGATCATAAAATGGTCTTTAACTCCCTCTTGAGGTTATGAACTACAACTACTACAAAGTAGAAATGAGCATTTAAAGTTTTTTTTTTTTAAAGAAGCCCCTTATGCCCACCAAATCTGCATTTATTTGAACAAAATTACAAAAATACGAATATTATGAAACATTACAATGTAAAACAACTTCTTTTCTATTTTAATATATTTTTTAAAAATGTAATTCATTCCAGTGATAGCATAGCGTTTGGTGTCACATGACCCTTCAGAAATCATTCTAATGTTAATTTGGTGCTCAAGAAACATTTAACAATGGTCAGTTGTCTTATTTAATTTGATTCTTTTATGAACAGAAAGTTCAGAAGAACAGCAGGATATTTTTTACAGCAATATAAAAGTCTTCCCTGTCACTTGATCATTTTTACGGATCCTTGTCAAAAAATTGTTATTTATATATATATATATATATATATATATAAACCTGCCCCCAAAGGTTTGAAGAGGAGGTATAGATAATTTATTAAAATATAAATAGAAAACCTCTAGGTATATTTTATACTGTCCCTAAAGGACAAATATCTGTACCTTTAGCCAACACTTCAAATGTTTGATTGGTACAGTATATTACAATTCACAATGATTTAAAAACTAAAATACAACATGAAATATTTTTTATAACTTTATTCTCTTTTTTCAATATATCTGTACAACCAAAGAATCAAACCTTGTAATAAGTCTGGCAGAAACTGACCTGTACATGTCTATGCAGGACTTCTTACACTCATTTAAATAATCAAATGATTAATTATCTAGCTAAGCAAACATTGCAAACCATTCCTACCAACAGAGAACAAATGAGCAGATTTCGCAAGGTGGGGGTGAAAAAAAAAAAGTTCCCTTTTGTTTCCTACACTCGCTCCAGTATTTTTACAAAAGTACAGTGAGACATATTATATATATATACACACACACACCTGGACAAGTCTAAAGTAGCGTGATTTTTCATTACAGGAGAGCGGTAGGAACATACAGGAGGACACATTTGAACTTGTGGTAGGAGGCCATGTCAGTCAAGATATGAGCGTATGCAAAGAGTAATTTGACTTGATCAATACAAAAACCGTAAAAACAAACAGACCTAAAGACAGAACAATGAAACGTTTCGGCTCTGAGGTCGGTGTGGTTCCTTATTTATTGACCTGCTGCAGTGCAGGCAGACCTATAATGGGCCGCGCACGTTCACACAGGTCAAGTAACGTTACATCAATTCCTGAAAGAATGACGACTAATAATTCTCCTCAAACACAGAAAGGTAAGAAATGAAAAGCTCATACCTGAGATGAACGCAGGACAGTATAGAAACAAGAGCTTGTGGAGGAAATATTGCAGAAAAACTTCGTAGCATAGTGAAAAACCGTGTAATGCCCCTCACAGACAACTAAAGACGTTACTTTCCGACGCTGTCAGTTCTCATATACTTGGCGCTCTATACTACAACTAAAGTCAGCAGTGAGTATTGTAGTTTCAAAATAAGTGTAAAAAAAAAAAAACCCTATATTTTCTGTTTTTATCCAGATTTTTTCTGGTTAAGCCAAATATATGCCGTAGCAGGGAGCTTATTGTATTTTTTCACATGGTGTAAAGTATACCAAGGGCTTTAGAGCAGGGGTCTCCAACCTTGGTTCTGGAGAGCTACTGTCCTGCAGATTTCAGCTCTAACCCCAATCAAACACACCTGAACCAGCTAATCAAGGTGTTCAGGGCTACTTGATAATTACAGACAGGTTTGTTGGAGCAGGGTTGGAACTGAAGTCTGCAGGATGGTAGCTCTCCAGGAGCAGGGTTGGAGGCTAATAACTGTAGTGCCAACAATCAAAAAATCCACAATGGCAAGCTAAAAGCCTGGAAACATCTCCTGCAAGGACGACCTTAGACATTCTGGAGTCCAACAACATTAGATTAGCAATAATTTAGCAGCAGAAAAAGGGACAAGCCTTGGCCAAAAAGCCATTACATGACTGAAAGAGCATGATCAATGATAAGATACAAAAAAAGGGAATATTAATCTCTGTGCCATTATACTTTCACAAATTATACAGTAATAAAGCAGACCTAATGACATCCCATGTAAAACCAACATAAAAAAAGAGAAATGGATAAGGCTTAAAGCTTTTTATCTTCTTCAAGACAGGTTTGTGTATTGACAGCTTCTCCTAGTAGCCAATTGGGTGCGTTGCTGGGATTGGACATCGTGTACCATGTTATTTACAGAATGCAAAGAGACAGTAATGGCAATGGGTCTACTAGATGTGACGTTATTGCGAGACGGATCTTGAGTGAGACAAAAGCAAGTGGCCCATTAACCAGATGATAATGAGACATGTGAATCGACGTGCTTTAGAGCAAAATTACATGCATACAAAAACACAGACCCATTGAATGCAGTTCATCCACCCAGAATAGAAGTGCCCTGCTGTCCCGTCACGCAGTAGTGTTCTCTTTTTTTGTAGTCATTCATTTAGTGTCCCCACAGGTCAGAATTTGGCGTAAAGGACAGCCTTTTGTCTTCTGTAGCAGCACCATTTGAACTCTAGTGTCGCTCTAGGGCTGAAGACTCAGCATAGTCTTTCCTATGAAGGTCCAGAGGTCAGGAGGGAACAGACGTCTCCTGGATCAACAGACTCTGTAATCAGTGAAGTAAATGAAGGGACTCTATTGACGCCAAAGGCTGTTGGAGTCCTAAAGATCCAGAGTGTGGTGAAGAGGGAGGTCATGACATGGGCTGCGTATCACCGTCAAAGGCCACACTGTTGTACAGACAGACATGGAGATGGATGACATGGAGCTGTGGTTGTCTATTCCTTGCCGAACTGTACCCAGATCTACAGATTAGCTTTCCAAAACCCACCCGACTGGATGAAGCCATGATAATGTAAATGCAAACATGATGTTTCAAGTCCCAAGATTACGTCAGCAGCAACAACACGGAGTCTCAACCGCACCATAGTTGTCTTCGTAAATGTACTTTTTTTTTTTTATTACTACAGATTTTTCATCCATGGCATGATAATCCACTGTCATTTTTTGTGCTGGAAGGAGTCTGATCGGACGGAAAGCATGATTAACCTTTATTTAGTTACAATATCTTCAATTTACAAGAGCACAGAGTCAAGAAAACTTCAGTCCATTGGTTGTTCGGACGCTTGACTCTTCGTTTTTTTTCTTTCATACAGTACATTGATATCTTACGCAAGGGGATAGAAAATAAAAAAGAAAATAGAAAAAGGCAGGATGGAGAGGACAGCAAACCAAAAAAGAAACTCCCGGAGCCAGTGGCGCACACTTCAGGTCGGAGGTGGTGGAGGACATGATGAGGTGAGGAGGACAGAACCTGCAGATATTCATGATGAGTGGTGATAATTAAGGGGCAGGCGGGCCGCGACGTGAGTGAGGAGAGGAGGGCGAGGGAGCTCTGGAGGATCAGAAACTGTCCACCCAAGTGCCATAACCTCGCTCTGCCAAAGTGCGGTTGAGCAGGACCAGCTACAAAAAAAAAAAAAACAAAAAAGATACCAGGGAGCATCATGTTATTCATGCTACTCATTATCAAAGACATGACAAGGTGAGGTTTATTAGCATCCACGCTAATATAGGTATATAATGAAGGTATATTAGCATTCACACCAATGCACGAAAAAGACAATTCTGTAAACCTGCCACTTTAAATGCTTAAACTCTTTAAATCTAGATGAATTCTGATTGGCTTTCAATATTTTCATTTATCAGCTAGAACAAATCATTTATCATAAGATTTCAGTGATATTGTTTCTCTGTGCCATTATTTTTCTAGTTGTGGCGTGGACTCTGCTATTCTTTTAAATTTAGAATGATTTTAAAACCATATCTGTATACTTTCATCATCGTTATAATCCTTGGTGTGAACAAGTTTTAAATGTCAGAACATTCAGTTCTGAATTAAAAATTTCTTAAAATAATATGCATAAGAAATTATGAACAGAAAAAAAGAATTTTTCCTTCCTTCTCACTAATAATTTATTAAACAAAATCAAATTAAATAATTTTACCTCCTCTCCCACCATGTTCCACATGTGTACTAAGGGAAGTCCTGTATTATTGTCGTAGTTGGTGACCTGTATGACAAAATTGCCCATTAAATTATCTGTTGGCTGTAAACATCAACATAAATGTCATCCATTAATGAATGATTTAAAGACTCACTTGTGCTAGCAATGGAACCCCTCTCGTCATCTCTTCCAGTGCAGAATTGGCCTCCGCTGAGAACCGATCCTCTCCTAACGAAAACGTCAACAACAGTGAGATCCAGCAAAAGATGGAAATTTCAACTTAAATTTTAAAATAAAGACAAACCTGGAAGTGGGGCAATGTTATCTAACAACACTTCTGTTCCTTGGAACGGTAATGTCACAAAGTCTGACCTGAAAATCAAAAATCAGTGAGTCCAGAGCACAAGACTATGATAAGAACAACAAATGCAAAAATTACTTCTATATACATTTTAAAACATGGGTGACATTTGCTTTTTTTTTTGTTAATATAAAGAACTTTACAGAACAGTACGGAAAATTAATGAATAAAAAATTCAGGAATAACCTGATCTGTCGAAGGGTGTCAATCTTGACTCTGTCATAGCCACCATAATCAACATATCGGATTTCCACTTCGGTTGAATCTTTGTAGAAGGAGATGACCTGCGCTCGCCACCAGGCTCCATCTACAGCTGGGGCGGCACAAATCACTCCAACTGAAAAAGAGATGAGAGAGAAAATTAGTTATCTTCTGCAGAAAGAGGAATGTAAAAATAAGATAAAGGGGACCATCTTGCCTTCAACAGGCGATGGAAGTGGGGGCGTCCCGGGCTGTGAATAGCACAGGAACATCTGCTGGTCCAGACTGCGCAGGGCGTGATATGTAGGGTGAGTGTGCTGTTGGACAAACAGGTGACCGGCTGATACAATGTTCACCACGATCACCTCGACCGTCACCCCATTGGGCAACAAAAGCTGTAACAGACAGATCCAATGAAGCACTATGTTAAAATGTCTTAGTCTCTGCAGTTTAAATCATTTAGGACAGAACTACATGTTTAGGACAAAAATAAAAAGATCCCTGAGAGAAAGTCAGAATCCTGCTTTAGGGTAGGGACACACCAAACCGCTGCCAAAGAACTAGTACTGAAGAAAGCCAACTGTGGAGCCTCACATCGCCTGCGTCGTGGCAAAGATGTTGCACTAGAGCACACCAGACAGACTACAGCCAAAAGCCAACTAGCATGTATGTTTGCATGAGAGAACATAACTCTTCCATACCAGCAGATGGCAGTAATCTGCATTCAAACAGGCAAACCAGAAGAGCTAGAACTGTGGGTATACAAGCAAAGCAATGTAGCTTTCAATCATGTCTGCTAAGCTGCAAATGGCGCTAGGCATTGCCAATCCTTGATCATCATCTTGTGAATAAAGAAACAAACTCATAGAATGACAGATGTGTGCATTCCCTCTTTACTCCGTCATTGGTTGCTTTCGTCAGTTATGTTTTTTCTTCTGTGCTCATTTACTATGATGAATAGCCAGTTGGAGTTCTCTCGTAAATGAGCTCTGCCACCGATTCAACCAAAACAAACAGCCGACTAGAGCCAACCATTTGGAACCCAAAAAAATAAAAGGTAGACCAACACTTAAAAACCACCTGACATTGCCCGACCGTCGGCTTGGTGTGTCCCGGCTTTAGATGGTAGCTGCCTATGTAGTCTGCAGGAGCAGGAGTTAGGGGCCAATCTTACCCAGGAAGTCATGGGCAGAGAGGGCAGCGTTAGTGGTGGGGGAGGTGGGGCATACAGGTTGGTCAGGTCCAAGTCTTTGAACTTCTTCCCAATCAGGGCCAGTGCCTTATCTACCTGCTGCTGGGTTCCTAAGAAACAAACAAAACAACAAAAACATTAAATTCAAGAAGGCCATGGATGAACCAAGATTGTGGCCTTTCATAGAGACTCACTTACCCTCTATATGGCAGATCTGAAACTCTTGAGTGTAAGGCAGGGTTGAAATGTAGATCTTCGCACCAGAGCTCTGCTTCAGGAAGCTCACGTATCTCCCTTGTTTGCCGATTAGCCGTCCCACTAGATGCTACAAAGTAATAGGAGAACCACAGATATCAAAGCAAGTTTTAATTTATTCATATAAAATGTAAGAAAGCTAGCTCACTGACAAAAGCCGCTGTTCTTTGACATTCAGATAAAGAGCTGTTAAACAACATGCATGAGTTTTCCTTAAAATCTGCTAAAATACTTTAAGAAAAAAATTTGATTGAAGGCTGTCGTACTAAATGTGAAGCAGAATTAAGCATTTAAGGGAATCGTACCTTTGGCACCTCAATCTCCCACACAATAAGCTCAGAGCTCTGTGATTGACAGGTCTGGCTGCCACTCGGCTGGCCGTCTCCCACCCCCAAAGTGGAACAGCTGTCCACTGAATCCATGCTATTCACATCTGAACCTGTTGTGTTGGGGGGTGAGAGAAAAAAGTCAAATGTGTCAGTTTATAAGCATAAACAATCATTTCATTGACTTCAACAAATGTTTGTCAAATTGAATAAAAACCAATTCAATCATCTATTTAACAATAATTTGCCTTAAGATTAATATAAACATGTAATAAAATAATTTGTTATACATAAAATACACATACATAACGGTAAAATATAATAATTCATCTAAATAAAACATGCCTGGCAACTGAAACAAATATTAACAGCAACTAATCTCGAGATATTGTGCATATGGTTAAAAAGATATTGTATACATTGTCTATATAGACATGCACAAACAAACACAAACAAAGATCAAATAAATTAAATGTATGAAAAAAAGTCTGTTAGGATAATAAAAAAAAAAAATAAAAAAAAATCAATCACCTGCAACTAATCCCAAAATGTTCTGGACATCATAAAAACTATAGTCAGCGTAGTTGAAAAAAAAGGGCATCCATTCCATACACGCTACAGATAACATCACCGCAACTTATATCGATGACTTTCAGGGGGTCTAAACAGACCATTCTTTAACATACATTCAAACGCAAATGCCTGCTTAGCCAGGTGATCACTGTTTGCCAAGCAACCATGGGGTAACAATAACAAACACAACTAATACAGCCGAGAAGGACCATTGACAAACAAAACAAGCAGCCTCTTCCCTCAGGACAAGAAGCACTGCCACCATTGTTCTTGACTCATAACATTAAAGCAGCATGCTTATGACAAAGTGCTCTTTTGTTTACTGACACTTTTCCTACTACTTGACAGTGTCAATAATTGCCCATTTACTTGGTTTTAACTAACAAGGAAGCAAGAATCAATGTTGTTACATTTTCTCATTTTTTTCAAGTGAGGATGGGTTGAGACACAAGCTGCTTCCAGTGTCCCCACCCTTCTTAGATCACATTAGGGCCTTTCGCAGCGCTTTAGTTCCAGAACTAAATGTACAGTACTAAAGTACTGGGATGATATGCTCAAATATTTTTGAAAACGTCAAAAAGTGGGTAGTTCCACAATTAGTTCTGGTACTATGAAAAGGTTGCCATGGTGCGAAAGGCCCTAATATGGAGATAGCAAGGAGCTGGTGAAAAAAAAATAAAAAAATACTGCAAATGGTCAGTGTACAAGTATCACCACATTCTGGTGAAAACACCTGCTGGCTACTAATAATAGACTTACTCCTGGCCATTTCCAACACCTGCTAGTAAGCAGGGGGAGTTAAATAAGCAAGATGGCTCTGATATCCATGTAAGGAAGTTGTTGTAGTAGGGAGCGGTAAAAACAGCCATGCCCATGCAGTTGTGCTCATGTAACATACGCTGTTTGGGAAATCGAGCACCTGAGGTTTCAAAAGAGTTTCTTCACAGTTTGAGAGGTACTCTTGACTCAGGCTTTTTGTACTACTACATCTGGCCAAATGTCAACAAGATGACTGATGCTTCTTGGATTTAAACAAAAAACAAAGCTAACTGAAACAGCATGCATGCTAGTAAACAATCATTTTGAAAGAAAACTTTTGCCGAAATTTCCTTTACGCTAGGATTTGCACCAGCAAACATTTGGCATGATGTAACGTGAATTATGTAGGGAAAAAGCAAACCTAGAGTGATTTGTATCAACATTGAGCATACCGCAACCCACACTTTTAAGTGAACCGCAATCAAACAACCTACCGAGATTGAGTTAATGTTTTCAAGTGTTTAAAACTGCAATATGCTCTGAGACCAATGAATTTAACTTAATTCATACTATTCACAGTTCACACTCAAATGAGAATTTTTTCATCTTTTACTCTCCTTCATATCACTCCAAATCTGTTTTGATTGTATTTCTCCTACAACACACAATATTTTGAAGAACGTTGCAACAGTTCTGAGGCCTCATTTATAAATCACTGCGTATGCACAAACACTGCCCTGAAAGAGGCATACGGCACTTCCTAGGCAAAAGGTGGAATTTAAAAAAAACAAACTTGATGGGAAAATTTGCACACCTGCACGCAAACACTGACCCATGCATAATGACTTTTTTCCCTGGACAGAGAAACGTAATGAAGTAAACAATGATTTTAAACTTTTAATTTCATCATATACATTTAGATTAAACATTCTACTCTCATTAATGGAGATAAGCACTGAAATTACAAAGTTATTAGGGCAAAGTTAAAACTAAAGTATATGAATTTAGACAAAGCCTATTTGAAGTGGATGCTCTTGATTGCTTTTCCTGTGGTACGCTATGTTTTAATGACAGCGAGGAGTGCTGTAGGTGCACAATAATTTATCTTTAAACAGCACAGAATTTTTTTTAGCAAGTAACAATGATCAATGATGCACATGCAATGAGGCAGACACTGCTGGATTCGGTCTATTGTCCGGTTTGAATAGGTCCGATAATAATGGCTTACTGTACAACCACAGCTGCACGGAGGTGATGTCTTGTGAAGGCATCTCCACAACATTATGAAAAATAACACTGTATTTGAAAGATACAATGGTAAGATTTGCACGTTTCCTTTTTAAAATACTTTGTCAGTGACGCGCAAAATCACTATTTACACTGCAATAAATATAGGCCTATATTTTTCCACTAAAAATAGCTTAAAGATGTTCACCTTATCAGCAACTGCAACTGTAATTTAATTGATTTATTTATTTATTTTATGTAAATATTATTTGGCCAGTGGAAATGAATGAGATCAACTCTATTCTAAATTTTTCTGAGAACCATTTAAAACAGTTTTTTTAATGGATATTTTGATATATTTTCTAAAACATAACGATATTGGATGATTTTTAGCAATAAAAATTAATGTGTATGGCACAAATCGCATTTATAATCTGTATCTGATATTTCCTTAATGTTTTGTACCTTTGACGGTGTTAAACGGGTGTCACGTTTATAGGAATATGCATAGAGATGATATGCAGATGAGTTTATGCATAGTAAAACTAGGCATTGTCAGCTCCATATATGGTAATTACGGGGAGGAGTCGGGGTGGAGATGCACGTACGCACAATCTTCCCCTGACTGGGATTTATAAAGGGATTTTTGTGCAGGTTCTGGCGTAAATCTAGCTTTTGTGTCTACGTACACTTTTAGGATGAAATCTACAGAGCATTATAAAGGAGACCTCCGGTCCATTTAGTGAAAGAAAATGGGGTCAAAACAATTAACCCCACTGACTTTAATTATATGAACAAAGTGCCTTTTTTAAACATCTTGCGTTCCACAGATGAGAGCCTGAGTAAGGTTAATTGATGAAAAGTTGCTCATTAAAATAGGTTTCTGATTGTGCACACTTAGTAGTGTGCAGGATTTAGATTTTTGTACTTATCCAACATCACTATGATTAATTCAGGTGTGCGAGGCGCTTTATTTTTGAGGTCCAAAGAAGAAAGTAAAACGGGTTCAGAATGACTTCAGGGAGACTAAATGACAGAACTGTCACTGTTGCATTAACTATCCATTTAAGCCCTATCGTTAAATTCTTATTAACTGTAACTCACCTCCTGATTGGTCAGCTTCTACCTCACTAGCGGCACCATTCCTAAAGCCTGTTCCATTCAGCCGTGCTGCCTCACAAACTGTAGCCACATTTTCTGCGGTAAGCGAAGACTCCTTAGGGGCAATTAGAGAAAGACTCTCCTGCAGTCCATCTCCTTGACCCTCAGAGGCCCTACAAGTCCCTGAAATTTGAATGAGGTCCTCTTTACTCTCAGACACGTTCGAGGACAACCCTGTGCTGTGGAGATCCTCGCTGCTGATGCCATCCTCGGACTGGCACGTGCTACATCCTGAATCTTCCACCAAAGCTTCCTCTGCCTGCAGCTTGGCCAGAACCGGCTTGGACTCCAACTGTTCCCCAGACGGCACAGTCAACAAGACTCTTTCCTTCTCATTCTCCGGCATTTTCCAGAGCGAAGGCGCCAGACAACCATTGACGATGTCTTCTGCTATCTGCACCGCCTGTGACTCTGCGCTTTCCACGCTCTCTGAAGGTATCCGCGACTCCACTTCCTTACCATTTATAGCCAGCGTGCTGCTGTCGGATGCTTCAGAGCCCTTGCTGTACCGGGACTCACAGCTGCTGACCGCCATGACCTCCTGGGTGGCTGCCGAGATGACCTCAGTGATCAGCCCTGCTGCGAGACGCTGGAGCTCCTGCATGTCTGGACTGGTCTCGGCCGGCAAGCCCAGGTCTCCGTTTTCATGGTGCCGAGCCTCCGTGGAGCCTTCTGAAAGGGGTGTGCTGGTGGAGGTAGGGAAAGAGGTCAGGGTTAGTGGCGTTTTCGGGCTGCAGGTCTCCAGCAAGACAGCCTCGCTCTCTGTTGAAGATGTAGTGGAGGGCAGCTCATCTTTTAAAATGTCAGTCGGGAGATTCTGAGTGCAAGTCGGTGCTGAGCTTTCAGCGGCCACCTCTCCCTCAGGTTCAGGTCGCTCTGCTTTGGCTACCTCTGCGGGACGCTGCTTAGGTAGTGGTTGGTTTTCGACCTGCTTCTTGATTGATGGTAACTGGCTTGAGGGTTTGTTGCCAATGCTGGCCTCTTGTACTTTGTGATGAGTGCTCTCCTCCACTGTTTTTGTTGGTGTTGAAGATGACACAGGAGTTGTTGTCTCTAGGTGGCTTTGTAGGCGGACGGATTTTCTACCGCTCTGAGCAGCACTTAGTTTTCCACTGGCCAACACAACTGGAGGGGCGCCAAGAGCCTCCCCCACAGAGGCTTTTAGCACCGGCATGTGTATCTCTGCTACAACTTCCTGCTCAACAGGTCTGTGCTCTTTGGCCTTGACTTTGTCTCGGCTGGTTCTGCGGTGTGTGCTGCTGGCTGCGGGGCAGCTCTTGTCAACCATCCCATTGCTGCCCTCACCAGAGGAGGTTCGCAAGCCCATAACCGACCCCTCTTCACTGTCGTGGCTGGTGGTTCGCTCTTTCTTGCGGGAGATGTACCACCACCAGCCTATGAGCGCCAGCACTCCAGGAAGTGTATACGGAACAAAGGACCGGAACCTCAGTGGCATCTCCTCTAGACCCTAGCAGCTACACCTGCAGATCAACACAAGGAAAAAGGATTAGATAATCCATGTCAAAGCAAACTGAAACAAAGGAAATTATGGAGACAGGTTGCACTATAAAGGACAAACATTAAGCTTAACCATTCAGTCTTGATACCATAGTTTGTTTCCATTTACATTTAGAGACATGAATCAAGTACAGCATTTTTAGCTGGAAACTAGTTAAACATTTGACCACAGACAGGCCAATCAGAAAGTATTCTAGAGAGTAGTGTAATAAAAGGTTTTATTTCTGGTTTAAGATGTGTTGCCTTTGGGAAGAAGTGAAAGAATGTGTGACTCATCCTATTCTTGGGAAATTACACCCTGGTCAACATTCATTCCTTTGTCTTGTTCACAAGTCTGTGTATCATCTAGAAAACGACTAGCTAATAGTTATGCAAGATGCATGGGCATTAAAAAAAAAATCGTCCGTGGAATTATTATATATACTGATGATTACATAGTATGTAATAAAAATAAACTGCATCATAAGACAAAGAACAAGATCTAGAAATAATAAAACCAGATAATCAAAACTTATGAATCTTAAAAAAAAAATAATAATAATAATAATATTTTTTACATATAGCTTTGTTTGCAGCACATTTGGCCTGACTGCTTTACAGTAAGAGAGGGGAGAGTTCTAGGCAGCCATGCAGAAACTTCAGGACAATATCACATGGCTGACATTCAACCTCAGAGGGTGCTAAGAGCTACGTGCAATGTCTACCTCACTGCTATTGGCCAGGAGGGGCATCCTTTCTGATTTAAAAAAGGACATTCATGCATGCATTTCCATCACGTGGACAGCAAATCCCAGTCTCTACAGGAGGAGGAACACATCATATACAAACCCCTCCCATTCACTCCTGTACATAGTAACCAAAGATAAAGGGGTTTCCATTTCTCTTCAGCTCCCAGATAGTGTTTCAGAAGACAGCCTGCTGTTAGCCTCTGACTGTCAGTAAATAGTGACTACTGAGCATGTAGCGTTTTATTAGTGTGCACCCCTTCAGTCTTACCTTTATACATGGTTGCTGTAAATGGCTCTGCTAAAATCTCATCATACTCAGTTATGAATTATATAAATTACTTAAGCATTCCTGGAAAATTGAACTAAGCACAAAATGTTAAGGGCGGTATGTTGGAACACTAACAGGTTAAATTAAAGCTTATTTTTCAATTTAACATCAATGCATCAACGGATATTACTGTCAGTCGATAATCTTTCATCTTAAAGGCAAAAGCATCACGTTAGGCTCCCGTGAACACTAAATCCACTAAAGTTTTTATAACTAGGTTGTAACTTTTAAAACTTTTGTCATCTTAGACAGAAACAGAGCAGCAGGAAGAATATGAAAAATTTGGCAATTTCTAATTATTGTGGGGGGGGGGGGGGGGGGGGATGGGGTTGGGGCTATGGTGGTTACAAAGGCGTAGTTTGATGACGCCGTGACTGTGTGTGGAATCCTGGGAGTTGTCATCTTTATACCGACAGTCATGTTCATGGATGAGCTAATGATTTATTAACGTAGCAGAATGAAGCAGGGTGAGGCTGAAAGCAGTCAAAGCGAAATGAGGTGGCTGAACTAGCGCGATCCACGACTCGAAAGCAGCGGAGCTTTTATTATATCACAGTCAAACGCTTCCGCTCCTTCCAATCTTGCGTATATGGAAAAAAAAAAGCAGCGCTGTTTTATCATACTAGATACATTTGAAAGTTCTGTTATAACACTACTCTACAGTCATCACCAGTCTATTAAAACGCACAACATATGAAAGCATCTTTGGTGTTTCCATGTTTTCTACAAAACAAAACCGGAAATCAAGGGATTATGACATCATTGGCAGGTGACACAATGAAACTATGGCCACGGTCCATGTCGCTAGTTAAAATTGCTTATTTCTCTGGATTTAAACATTCTTCAAAACATTTGGGATAATGTAAGTACACAAGTCAGCAAAATATACAACACTGTTCTAGTGGTTTCTGGATATTTTAATAAAAATTTTTTTGCATATTGTGCCTTTAAGTTTAATAGTGGTGTTAATGACGATTTGAGTTGAAAAGTCAGTCTTAGACTACATTCAGAAACGTATAATATTTTGATGACAGGGTTACAAAATCCGCAAACCTGTACAGAAGAAAATCTCATACAGCATTTATTTAGACCCCCAGAAATTGAACAACAACAACACTATCAATTAAAGTTTTGCACGATTCATTTTAAGTGCCGCATAAATGATTTCCCACTTCACCAAACAATTTCTATATATCAGACATTATTCGTAGCTTTTACTTTTCTCTACTGCAAGAAATTGTAATAGCACTAGCTATGGAGGATTGGTCACACAATACAAGAGCCATAATATTAATACTACACTGTCTGTTAACGCTATCAGTCTCGAGAGCACGTTTCAAGCAGCCATGTCAACCGAATGTAGTCACATGTTGTATTTCCTGCCCAATAAAGTCCTCCTGAACCAGTTTGAGCCCTGTGTTCACCTTCAGCACGAGGTTAAATAAACGCTCGCCGCCAGATCATGGCCTGGGCGCGTGCGCGAGCGGACCATAGAGAAAGAACCGAGCGCGTGCTCCACGGTGGCCGTTCGACCTTGGGGAGGTGTGGAGATAACGGAGAGGGCACCGTAGCCAGTCATTCGCCCAACACCTTACATACGAACCCATTGGTCGCAAGTAAGCGGCTTACTAGTGCTGCTGCATTCAGAATACAAAAGCGAACCTGTGAACACTCCGGAGCTCGAGGTGATACTGACGCGCACTGGCTGCTGCAGGAGAATTACACCGGAGAGCGTTTTATCACTCTGGCACTGCGGAGAAAGTCAATGATATAACACGACATAATGTGCATAAAAGTGCACGTCTTGACTGAGACAAAATAGGCACCTTGCGGCCAGATGTCTGCGAAGTTGCATTGCATGCTGCGCGTGTTAGCAGCCAGGCTAACTGTTCACTGCTGCTATAAAAGCAATATTATCCGTCTGCAATAGAAGGACTGATAAGCGAAATGAATGGAATAAAAGCATAAGCTTCCAAAGATTTATGACAGCAATGAAACCACACACATAACAGGTGATTAAATAAAGAAAAGCGCGCATAAGCAGTTAGCGAGGTGATATTGACCTACAGTACGCGTGATAACGTTAGGTAGGCCGCTGAATGAATTACAGTCGCATGCAGCTATTCTTTCTGAAGTACTGACCGCTTCAAGTATCCCGACTTTAAACCGATTTCACCGGGGTAACCCTCCTCCTTCACAGCGCTCCTGAATTATCCATGAGTTCACAGAAACCGCTCGTCCATGTGGCTCGGTACATAATTCAGCTGAATGAAGGTGTGAGTTGACTTCAAGGCGCAAAGAACAAAGAGCACATGTTCTCCTTGTCATACTCCAGAATGACCACACAAATGATAATAGCTCCAAGTAAGATTAGGATTTGGACCTTAAGAAATGGAAACGACAGTTCCCTCATGGAAAACCCAGATCATAATGGCTTCTAGCTGATCCTTCGCTGGCAGGACCAGCAACAAATCAGCTACCAGCTGTTGAAACCAGCTTAAAATGGTCAAGGTGGTGTATGGAATATGTAACTTAATGTTACTGATCAATTTAAAAAAGCACGTTAGGTAACGTTACTATGTTCCAAAACATGGTATTTCCAGCTTAAGGTGGTCAAGATGATATTTTGTTAAATAGTATAAGGTCTATTAGCTAATAATGAGAGATTTTACTGCATTTCATTAATTAGACGACTTTAAATACTGTGCAATACCTGGTATTTATCCATTAGAGTTGAACTCAGATTTGGCGACACCGTTAGCCGCTAACGTTGTAGCTAAAGCGTTCCAGGCGCTTTGGATAGTGGATAGCACTGGCGCAATGTCAAACATACGCTGACGCTGTCGAACCAGTGAAGGTGGAAATCATTTCTGAAGATGAAATGGCTGAATGTGAGATGGTTAAATCTGCTTGGAAGTCAAGCAAACGGCGACAGCAGGACTAATCAGAGGCGGCTAAAATGGGCTCCCTCTCTGCGCTATTTAAGCGTCACCTATCAGCACATATGAGGTAACGTTAAGTTAAAAACCCGAGCTCACGGTTTATACTCACTGTGTTTATGCGTCCCTCGCACCGCCACCGTATAATATTAATGTTACGTGTTCAAGGCCCAGCACAATCCCAACGTGACCCCCCGCTTCTCGCGCGCGTGTCTCTCGTCTCTCCTCCCCACGTGTTGACCGTCCTAACGCACACTCTAAAAACAGAGACGCATCAGCTGATCAAATCTCGCGATAAGTCCGCTGTCAGTGTTAATATATGGATTCATCGCGAGATCACAGTGGTCTCGGACTTCACGAGGCTGCTGAGGACATTACGTCGTTTCTTTATAACGTAGAGAGAATAAGTAAATGTGACAGAAAGACTCAAAATAGATTCAAGGATTGTAGCTCAAAATATGTTTAAAGGTAAAGTAAAAAAAAAAAATACAAACAACAGCAGTAATTTGATGCTATTGACATGGGAGTTGGCTGCTAAACTTTGAACTTTGCCCCTGGATATGATAAAGCCTGGGACACTGGAGGTTTGCCACATTTTAAAAGAGCACAGAAATGCTGAACTATCTAGTACACAATATTTGAAAATATATAAAATAATTAAAAAAAAACATATGTAAAAACGTGTCAGTATCCCTAATGCCTGTGTAAGTTATCTATATGGATTAGTTAGCTTGTGAAAGGACACTTTCAAAGTCAAAGATTTGAGCCCTCCCAAAGGACGTTTTTGAGTCTCTTTTTGTTGTTTGCTTCCTTGTTTTATTTCTTTGGTTAAAGTTGGTTTTAACAGAGATGTTGCATATATTCAGAATTAATAGAAATACTGCAAAACTCTAAATATTGTTGGCTCATTTACCACAATGAAGCAAGAGATTGTGGAAATGTAATCACTTTAAGTGTTGTTAAAATGGATGAATTTAATGCACATAGTATCTCTTAGTGTTTAGATTTCATTACAATGCCCCTGGGCCTGAAGCGAGGTTATAGGCAAGTTTTTTGACAGCTTTATCAATACAAAATCATTAAAACTTCAAACCTCTCAAACTTTTTGTTTTTGCACAGGTTGTTTGGCAGTTTCTGAGGTGATAAACTTCTGATACAGGTATCTTCTTGGTATTTAAACATTTCTTTCCCTCTAATAAAACCCAGTTAGAAATGTAGAGTAAAAAATGATTCCACAGGGTAACAGGGCTGAGGGAAACTTTTATTACGAACACTGGTATAATTAAATTGCCATGTTATACATGTACAGCAACTAACCGCTTTACAAAAAAGCAAGTAATACAATATCACATTTATTTACACTTGTATTTATATACCTTCCAATTTTACACAAACATATTTACAGGTGACAGATACATTGTTTACAGATGACCAATGCAATTAAAAACGTGGCAATGCATCAGACAAACACACATTTTGAATTCTATAAAATAAACCACTTTTTTAGTCTGTTTATAATGAGAACATAAGACGGTTTAATTACATACGCAATTTAAAAGGCTTAGGGGCATGTCATTTGTCCTATCCGCCATCATGGCAGTCAGGACTATGCCTTTATTATTGTCTTAAAGTTTTGACATATCAGATTAGGTCAGTTTCCGATTGGTAGTAGCAATGCAACATTAAGATTCAAGAAAAAGGAGTTATATTCTGGTTATTCAGAGTAATGGATGCAAAAAAAGAAGACAAATCTTAAACTTCAAACACTCCCTTGGGTCATTTTTCCTTCAAATTTTCAATTTATCTTAAAAACTGTAAATTTGACATGAACTGATGTGAAATTCGCCATAACGAGATATAGAATAAACATTTCAAGTTTCATTTTTGATCATTGTGATCTGAAATCTGCTGTTGAGACGATATTTCACTGTAAATACATGATGCCCTAAAATGACCACAAGTCAGCATGAACGTACATTTTTGGACCTGCAGTATAGTACGTTGTAAAACATAGGAAAATGTAAAATGAAATGGAAAAATGATATTGATTTGGTCCCAATTTTAAATGTGAAACATCTAGTATTTCAATGCATTCCTTTCAGAAACATAAAATTAAAATTATGCATAAATATTCCATCCTCAAACATTTGGCAGGTACCCTTTTCTTTAGTAATACAAGTTTCCCTTTAATAAGCACTTCAAAGAGACAATGTACTTGAGTCTTTTACTAGGTACACTACCGTCTCTTCCTTGTAGATTTGCAGATTGGCATAATAATGACAGAAAAGTAATGCAGAAAACATATTGCACACAAAAATCGCCCCCTTTTTTCACAATTCTGATGGCCATTGTATGTTAAATACACCGTGAAGCCCTGCAAATGGCATGTTAATTCCAACTTAAATGGCACAATTTTGTTTAATTTTGCAATTCACTAGTTAGGCGACGAGTGAGAAAACAATTCAATTAAATGCCAAAAACATGGTTACAAAGCTAATGAGAACTGTATGGAAGAAATAATTATTTAAGGCATACAACATAGACGAGACGGACATAAAAATATACAAAATGGAGTTCACAACAGTTTCCCCTTACTATATTGCAAACTAGTCTTTGGTGCAATGTTACTATGTCAGCTTGTGGTGGGATTGGGATTCCTGTTCCGTATGTGAGCTGTTAGTGAGACGGGAACAGGGGAAGGTCAAAGTGTGCATGGATATTTCCTGATCACACACTTAAATCATGTGCAATTTGTATACACACATAGTGTTCAACGAAACAAATAAAAAACATATTGCACCGCAGTGAGACAATGCTAAAACGTGAATATTAATGCCAATTTGTCGTGTTTGATTTGTGCATTTTGGGAAAAAAAAAATTCGTCATCCGCTGCTGATAACGATCGTAAAGCAAACCTTCATGTGATCTCCGAAAACATTATCTACATTTACAGAATAAATATTTAGATGCTGCAATATGATATTCTTGTAGTTGATGGTCACATGGTACGGTTTACACCGTAGCGATATATGGCCAATATGGTAAATGTTAAAGCCGCAACATGTTTTCATAATTAGTACCTGTTTTCCCTTCCTTAGCATGGTCTTGCCTATTTTACAAACTATACACAGCTGAAAACCCTGACAAAGGCACACAATGGATAAAATAAGAACCCAAAAACATGTGATCGTTATTATCGTCAATAATATAGTACACATATAATCTTGGATCGCCATCCAGATTTCAAGCCTGTGGATATCAGGACAGGACAGGCCACGCGTCCATCCCGTATTGGGTCCGGGACGAAATGGAAAAAGGCCGGATGCCAGGCCAGGATAATGAGCCTGCGAGTCTCCACACGGTTGGTCATCTGTTTGCTGTAGTGGTTGATCAGATCAGTTTCTCATTCTTGTGTTTCTTTCAGACATCGATGAGGACATAATCTCAAGTTTGTGCAAAACGAAGAGTGGACGCCTCAACTGGACAGATTTAGCATTTCAATGTGGTCGGTCCCAAGACATTTTCGATGTTGAGTGCATCACGGAGAGTTCAGTGCATTCTCCTGAAGTAGTTCATTTAGGCAAGTGTGTGGCAAGCTTCAACTGGTATTAAAAAAAACAAACACTTAAGCGGTTCTTCAATGCAGGAACCTTGTTAACTGGACGACGGAAAGCAAAAAGGATTCGTGGAGAAGAACGATGGCTGCGGAATAGCTAGAAATGCTTCAGATCTTCTCAGACGATCTTTTTGATGCTTGGCCGTTTGAAGCTGCCTGCACTACGCTGCTTCTGCACCTGGCTGGCTGACCCGTGTCTTGCTCGCCCACTAGTGGAGAGACTCGAGGTGGGAGAAATCTCAACGTTCTCCTTGTCGATGCCTGCAGGAGAGAGATGCTATGTAACACCAGTCACAACATTTACCGGTTTCTTACTCAAAAACTTAAATTGAATCAATTACCTTCACAATAATTGTTTAATCTTAATTTACGTTTATCAAATGTAAAACATTAACTCGAGCATTTGGTCAGGATTCACAGACATAAGCTTTGACATGGAGTCTAACTTTAAGTACACATATTGAACAGCAGGTGTCCCAGTGCACTGGATTATCACACAGACGAGAAAGTCTCATGCTGGGATCCTGCGAGCATTCATGATATGAGACATAAGTGTGCTTTTAAAATGTGCTTGTTGTCCTTGTGTAAATTATTATAAGGCATATATCAGCATTACTATTCTCACAGGTTCAAATTTACAAACTGTAAACTATAAAAGGCTTTTCACGCTCTGTTTAACACTGGGTTAATGTCTTTTATAAGATTTCACACTTGTAATTTTTAAGTCCACACTGCTTTAAACTTTGGGTTATGATTTTAGCTGGGTGCTAAAGCCAAACTGTGGTGCCAAAATATACAACAAAGAAACAATGTGGTCAAGTTATTTAGCAATAGACAGCCAAACATAAACTGCCTTAGTATGTATCAATTTAAATATAAATTGTAAAATATAAAAAACAAATTACATTATATATGTATTAATGACAAATTAATCTTACTTTGAATTAATTGTAATATTATTAAAATAAAATTAATTTAATTTATTTACATTATTTATATTACAAAAATACACATTTAAAATGATATAAAATATATAAACAGTGCCTTATGTCTCTCACGGGATGAAGAGGATATAGGCCTGGTTTCTAAGCCATAATTCAATTAAGACATTTAAGTAATTTTAATAAACGTACTTGGATCTGGAGAAAAAAAAACAAAGGCATTGATATATTTTAAGATCAGTCAGTGCAAGTTTCTTCCAGTTGAAACAGCTCAGACTTACATTTTAGTCTAGGATTAGTCTTAAGCTTTGTCTGTGAAACCGGGGGTAAGTTAAGTAAGAAAATATTTAAACAATAAAATAATCAATCCTATCTATATTAAACTAAATAAAAATGGCATAATATCATTAATGTATAAAATATTTAACTAACATATAATAAACATATAAAATCAAATTAGACACAATTAAATAAAAGAGATTAATCGCATAATTGTTGATTTTTATCATTAAAACAATATATAGATTATATATAATAAATATGAATGTGTATATTTTAAGTTTTTTTTTTTTTTTGTAATAAATAAGTGAGGCAAGTAACAGAATTCATATACACTAGTCAACACTTGAAGTGGATTAAAACCTTTCATCAAAGTTGTCCTAAAACCAAAATGCGTTCTTGTTTTAGGACAACTCTGATGAACTTTTTTGATCAACTGTTGACTACTGTATATTTATATACAGTATACATTTTTTTTTAGACATGAAGACTTAAATTAACCAAGGGTTAAAAATGACAATGGCCTAACCATTTCAAGCGTGAAAAGCCTTTCAGAATGCTTTTGAAACTGCAAATGATCTGTCCTCGGCTGCATTTAATATCAGGCCCTTGTGATCTCTCTTCACACTTCCTGTTAAAGCAGCCCCTCTTGCTTTGATCTGACAGTAGCACCTACTACTGACTCCAGCAGCAGATTTACAATTCAAACACCCTGCCAATGGCAACAACTGCTATTTTCACACAACAGAGGTCGATGAGTACCTGGGAGGACGAGGTGAGGTGGGAATACAGCCGACTTAGAGCAAGGCAGACAGGCTCACACAGAGAGAGTAGAAAAGAAAAAAAAAAAAAGACATGAGTGACACATTCACAACTCAAAAGAGGACAGGAAGGACAGATGAATGGAAGAATCAGGAAATCAAAATAAAAATGGCAGCTTACAAATATATCGAACTTTTTGCATTTTACTCTAAATGACCAACAAAAGCAGAGTTCTGCTGAACAGTGAAGCTAAGCAGTAGTTGATATTAGCTCAAAATGCAGATTAAATCCATATCAAAAGGAGAAATTAGTGAGAAGGAATGCGTTTTAGACATTCACTTAAGTGCTTGCTTGGATCAGCTAATGACTTGTTACATATACACCTATATAGAAATACCTCCGTAATTAAAATACACCCTTTAATGGCCAATTTAAACTGAATAGTATCACACTGCCACCACTGAAAAAAAGTAAAGACAAGAAATAGGCACTTAAATAAGTTACCACAGTTCGCAAACTATAGAACCGGACATTAATTGCCCAACACAGCTCTATAGTTCAGGTTTGTACCAGCTGTTTTCGGTGGCACCTCCTCTGTGGTTCGTGGATGGGAGAGAGTTGGGGACCGTCTATAAACTATAGGGCCCTCTGAACCGACAGCACATTCCCAATGAAAAGGAGACAGAATGCAGTGAGGTTAATGAAGATACAAACGCAAAGCAAAGGTGTCAAATGCACACACAACCAGTCAAAGCCCCGTACAATGGTCTACTCTAAATCTTGCACGTCTAGCGAAGCCCGACAAACTGTAAACTGACCTCAAGATGTGAAAGTAGACAGAAAAGCACTGAAAACTGCTAATGCAGCATGTTTCCAATCAGAGCAGTTACTGTGTTATTTTTTATTGCTAGGGTATGTCGCAACGACATCACATGTGTTAGGGTTATCGTGAATCACGTAATCACATTTACGTGAGCAGGTCTGAGTAGCTCGGGAAGAAGGTGAAGTGTGAAGTTAAGTGAGAAACTAGAGACTCATTTGCGCCTATGTGTGTGTGTAGTGATTCAGGAAGTGAGCACTGACCTGGTGAGTGCTGTGAGGTGGCGAGAGACGTCATGGAGTTGGACAGGTTGAGGTTGGCCGTGATGCTGAGCTGGCTCTGGACGGTGGGCGGATATGGAGAGGTGGGTGTGCGCAGTGACTCCTCCCCTCCTTCTTCTTCGATACCAGGAAGGTAAGTGTCAATCAAAGCATCTAGGAACTTAACCACAAGCTCGGCATAGTCTGGAATTTGGGTTTGCTGTTGGAATGAGTAAAAGCAGGAGTGACTTAATGATTTAGCTTTATTTAACATATTTGGGTCACTAGATAAGACACAAGGAAATCTGAGGGATATTTTTCAATTGTTTCATCATTATGAGTTTAAGTATGAGCAATAGCAATAGTGACAACATTTAATGACTGGAATAACCTAGATATTTAGGATTTGCTGTGGTTATTCCAGTCTATTCCAGTAGATATTTAGGAAAATTCAATTAATATATAATAATAAACATTATAACGTATAAAATAATGGCAGGGCAAGTAAAAACCTGAATTACTGGTCTGACAAGGCAGGATGAAACAGATCATTATTGTTGAGCCATGAAAGGAAAATAGTTCCTTCAGCGAGGGATATATAAGCAATACATCCCTGTCATTTACAACTTTTTAAACCACAGCAGATCTGTGGGAGAGTAAGAGGGCACAGACACAGGATGGGTGCGGGAGATGTTTGGGGAAGCCGTTTTGGCCAATAAATCTAGAAAGCTGCAGAGAGACCGCAGCACACAATTTCTTCACTGCGCTCTGTTGGAAAATGAAGTGTTTATGGGAGCAGTTAATCATACCTTAGAGAAGGGCCCGGCAAACCTCCAAAGACCGTTGAAACCGAAACCTGTGAGACAAAGACAGAGGTGACAGCAGAGACGGATGACAGAGCAAGAGAGTGATGAAGAATCAAAAGACAAAAAGGAAATCAGTCAGAAGTTGAAGTAACTCTAAACAAGACGTAAAAAAAAAAAATAATAATCTAAACTAGTGTTGATAATCGATTAAAAATTGCAATTACATGCAAAATCTATTTAATAATAATTAACGGTCTATCAATATTTGCATTTTTAAATAAAAAATACAAATTAATAGCACTACATTAATATGATAAGTTGACAGTGCTACTTTTAAAAACTTGCTTTTTAGACAATTAAGAAAGCATCTGGCAAGAAATGTGAATGTTAAGAGATGACTGGAGAGAGTGGCTTTACTTTGCAAGCAGGATGGCTGGTATTGGGGAGGAGACTCCTCATGATAAACCACATTCTGAATGATGCCATGGACGGGGTTCAGGAGGTTGGGGTCCTGGCACATGGAAAGGACGGTGCTTAATTTGGAGTCCAGCAGGTTGTGGCTATAATGGATAAAAATGACACAGGCAAAATTAATGTCAAACTACAGGGCCAAAACTGAATATACAACAGACCGGATCATTTTCATGCATATTGCGAAAGCTAATTAGTGTAAATTATCCAAGTTGACCTAAAAACGTATTGTTATGGTGGTGTAGTACAAAACAATAACACACCGCATTCTTTAAATTTTTATTTTCATGGAACACAATTGGCTAGTGGATTATTATTTGAAAATGTAAACACACTCGTTTATGACAATTAGTGATTTGGGAGTAGTATGAATCTGTAGCTGTACATTACAGTAAAGACACTTTCCGCATATTTTTTCAAAAATTGTGTCGTGACATTCTTTCCATATCAAGTGTATGCAAAAAGATACTTCATTTACACACAAACATACATTACCGTTTCAATGGTTTGGGCCCAGTTAGATTGTTATGAGAAATTAATAGTTTTATTCAACAAGGATGCATTCACTTAATCAAAAGTCACAGTAAAGTAATTTATAGTTTCGCAAAAGATCTGCTGTTGTTTTTTAACTTTTTATTCATTAAATAATTCAAAAAAATGGTTTCTAACAAAATATTAAGCAGCTTTATATGTTTATTTTAGGCTTTTAGAGCATTCAAATTTGGCCACAGAAGCTCAAGCATGCTTGCTTGACATGAGAACAAATGACTGGCAATGTTCGTTGATGAATGTTTATATGTGGAAAAAAAACTAAATTAATTCTGCTCATTATATAAAATGATCATGTCTCTTCAGAAGACTTGGATTAAACGTGTTGCAAATGTTTCAGCGGATGGACAAATCTTACAGATTTCATTAAAAATATCTTCATTTGTGTTCCAAAGATGAACAAATATCTTATGGGTTTGGAACGACATGAGGGTGAGTTTCATTTCGGGGTGAACTAACTCTTTACCTATTTTAAACATTCAAACCTGTTGGATAATTTTACAAAAAAAATGGTTAACACCTCATTTCTTTATCTTTCCACTGATGTCAACACAACCCTGAAACTCATTAAATACTTTTAGCATGGGAAATAATATGAGATTAATGGATCTTGAATGACTCAGAGTGACGTGTTGGTATGTAATATGGCAGACACTCACACTACTGGAAAGACCTTGGGGAACACCACACTGGCCTCGGCCAAATACTCATACAGGATCCGCTGATGAAACTCATCCGTAGTGTACTTCACCAGTGTTGCCTGCAATTAAAAACAACACTTCACTATACAACAGTAAGCATAATATAAAAACCACCATAGATGGGAAAGATAGCTAAACATAAGGGAATAGCGCCAAAAAAAAAATTTTTAATATACAAAGACAATTCCACCTGTAGAAGGATTTAAAGCACAAGTTCAAGTGCAATGAAAAGTAGTATGGAGCACACACCAGTACAGTAAGGAGCAGTGTCTGGATCTTCGGGTCTGTGAGAACATTCTCGTCTAGGAGGACATTGGACTCAGACACAGAAACTTTGCGTAAATGGGAGTTGGCTATTCGCTGAGTTTCTGGAATAAAGAAGAGGTGTTGGCAATTCAACCTCTCTCATTTCAAAGCCTAATTATCAATTACTGCATATAGATTAGCACTGGCCTGTAGCATAACACATTTAATTCATAATTGTAGAAAAACTCACCTATCTCATAGTCATTTTCAGAAACTCGTCTCATCTTTGGAGGTGTGGTGATGCCTGACTCCATGTCTGGCCTCTTTGGGGCTTTTGAGTCCGAAATCAGGTGGTCAAAACTCTTTCTAGTGCCTAGAATAAAAATAAAAGCACTTAAGTATGAAGCTAAAGTAAAGCTGCAGCATGTTTAAGAGCCTCTTAGAAAGAATGAAGTCATCAGACCGCTAATACCCAGAAGTTTCTTCGCATTGGCCTGTGACGGCTGGCCCATGTCTACGCTCATGGATTTGCGTGGGCGAAGGCTGGTCTGCCCCATTGCAGAGTACGGAGGTGCAAGACTGCGCTCTGACACTTTCGGAGAAGCCCAGGGCTGGTTTTCACGCAGTAGCCTGACACATAAGAGAGTGTGAAAATCAACAAGCAACAAAAAAATAAAAAGCAATTAAAAAAAAATTTATATAGTTTGGTTGGAAAAACAACGAAAACAGAAAATTCAAACCTGTTTGATGAAAAATTCTCACCTGCATCCAGGTTCAGTGTCGTACACGGAGTACGTGTCCATGGGAAAGTTTTCCATGGTAACTTCTGAAAGCAGTAATGACTTCCTGTGCTTCAGACTGCAGCGGCTCCTCACCTCCTCTGACACTGTGAGCAAAGCTATACACACACATACAGTTTAGATGTTTGCATCTGAATGTAGATGCATATCTATCTTCATAACAGGTTGTGATTGTTTGCTTAAGGTTGTGCTGGCTTTAATGTACCTGCCAGATAGGCCACACTCTGCGTGTTCACCTCAAACTTGTCACAGCTACGGTGTTTTCCCACCAGGCCCAGGAGCGTATGAAGGATACGGACTGTCCTGGCCACAGTAGTGGAAGAGGGATGTCTGTATCCTAAATGAAGAAAAGACAAATATGAGGAACCAGACACATTAAAGACCTTTCACTGATGAACTGCAAATGCTCAATGCATCAAGTGGTCTGTTTATACAGCAGTAATGCATAAATTCAACAACCCAGAAGAATGAAAAAAAAAAGTTAAAAAAAATAAATAAATCAGGTTCAACATGGATAATAATAATAATAATCATCATCATCATCATAATTTAGTTTATTTTAATATTCAACTTTTGAATTCAACCCTTTGGAAATATTTAAATAATATGACAAAATAAAATTAACTAAAATTGCATTTAAAAAATAAAAGAAAAAATAAAATGGCATGTTAAACCCAATTTATAATAATAATAATAATAATAATATCCCTCTGAAACACTTGAACAGATTAGTTTTAAACCAGATATTAGTTATAAGTCAAATTTAAATAAATGCATGTTGACCCTGATTTTTTTTTTTTTATTCATTTGTACATAGCAGGCAATGCACATTCTTAATGGAAATATTAATACTCCAGTGTGATCCACTGATTTTTTATTATTACCTTTGAGCAAGTGCCCCACTAATGCAAAGTTGAAGTTGGAGGCAAAGTTAAGTCCCACAAAATGGTCCATTTGTTTACAATGCCATTCCAGAGGCTTCCGGATCTCCATGAAGACCTCCTCGGGACTCTATAAAGGGGTGGAAATGTTTTTATGAAGATAACTGCTTAGAGTTTTACATTCTACCACCTTGATATTTTATCTATCACTAATAATAATACCAAGAGTATCAAAAAAACAAGTTTGGAGTCTGTGGTTGTCGAAATGAGGATTTCAGTCGGGCACCTTATCATTAAACACCCGGTGGTTGTCCAGTGTGTGCAGGTTCTGCTCCAGTAGGGCGGTTCCGGCAGAATACAGATTCACTTCATCCAACTGAAGTACAGCCACAGCCACCCAGAACAGAGCTTTATGCATGGGAGAGTCCTGCAGATCATTAGACACGTACACACAAATCTATTAATACGTTAAGTGTGTCATTTCTGCACCACCAAACTGAATTGCAAAGATATTTTCAAACTAGTTTTCCTAAACACTCATGCATGTCTCCATAAATGAAAACAATTTTACTGTCTTGTTACATCAGAGGTAATAACTGCTGATGTTTAAATAATTGAATCCAGCATACAACATGACTGCACCTGATCGAGGAGAGGCTGTAGTTTTGTGAGAGCGATGACGGTGGCCTCAATGAGAACCTGGCTGTTGTAATTATCCGGCCCCTTTAAGCAGCTCTCCAGCCCCTGTGCAGGAGCAGCATTAATCAGACAGAGCAGCGGAGCATGACGCCAGCAAATAGTCTGACAGAATGACACTACAGCAGTTAGACTAGCACTGCACTGCATTCTGCACAGACCTGAATCACAAACAACCCAGATATTCACCATTTCCAGATAACCTACAGTCACAATACTACAAAACAACACTACAAAAGATGTCTATCATTTTGCGTATTTAAACACTGGGCAATTGTTTAAGAACTGCCTTTCAATTAATGAGTAGGAATTTAAATTTGAAATTACAGGAAGAGGAAATTCAACAATAGAGAAATATCATGAGTCCAAGCAGTTTGACATGTGGTGACAAACCATGGCTAATTACATCTATTAATTTAGTCTTATGTAACTTTTCCAGTAACTCATTGAATGCATTCCCCTAAACTTTGCTTAGTACTGACAACATTTCCACAGTTATCAAAATAGATTTGAAGTTGACCAGACTGAATGTTTTTATAAAAACAAAAATCTTAATTTACTGAGTATATAATACACTACCATTTGAAAGCTGGGGTTGTTCTTTTTTTTTTTTTTCCTGAAATAAATCTCACCAAGGTTGCATGTAGTTGATCAAAAATACAAAAAACAGTAATATTGTGAAATACAATTTAACACTAACAAATATTACTTAACGATTATTGTTTTTAAATTGTAATTTATTCAAAAAATTTAACTCAATGTGACCTAATTTATGAAATATAAATAAATATGCATAAACTGCCTGCTAATTTTCATAGGTGGCATTTTAAACATTGATTAATAATAATATTTTAATAAGTGTGGACATACCCCCAGTGGGCAATATGGGCAATAGTGCATTAAAAATTCTACCTCAATTAATTTAAATAAGAATTATTCTGCATCCTGATGACCTCAAATCCCCAAAAAACAAAAAAAATTCATATTCTGTTCTAAATAGTGCACAGCTATGGTGTTCAATGAATTTGATCAAAAAGTAAACATCAGAGATCAAAGACCACGTTATATAAATGCACCAAAACAAACGAATCGAGCCGATTACAATCAAATCTATCTAAAATGAGGTAGTTTGAGAGAGAAAAACAGACCCGATCAATGCTGAGCAGAGGGCTGGCTTTACTGAGAATACGAATGATCTGTTTGAGCTGTCCATGAGTCACACGTTTACTGATGCAGCCGAACACCACCAGCGCCCGAGGCTGAAGAGATGGGTTATACTGGAATGCAAACCTATCCAAGAAAAGAAAATACAATTAGCTAATTAAATGTGATTGTACTGTGATTTTCAGTTGTAACTGCTTCACAAAAACTAGTTTTCAACACACTTTTGTGCCAATTCGGTCCACTGATCCAACCATTTGCATCCAGGAATGTCCCTCATACAGGCCTGGGGAAAAACAATAATTGTTTAAATAACATACATAAAAAGCTTCGAAAAATATGGAATTCAAGAAGATCAGCACAGTGCTGGAGATACATAAAAAGATGACAAATACTTTAAAATAACAGCAGCAGTAACTAACCTCCATAATCTCCAAAAGAGCCTCTGTAACTGTTTCCAGGGAAGAAAGAGCGAAGGTCTCTCTCTCATAGGAGCCGGGGGAGAACGAGCGGTCTCTGTAGCTGGAGCGGAAGGCAATCACTGCCGCAGATTTGACCTTACTGATGCCAAACAGCAGGTAGAACTTGGGCAGGGAGAACTCAGTCAGACTCAGACGCAGCACCTGTTTAGTCTCCTCTGCAAAGGCAGAAACCAGAACACCAAAAAAAATCAGACAGATCATCTCACGTTAAAACAACCTAATGTCTAGCAAACAAATAAATCAGCACTTACTGCATAACAATGTAAGGAGTACACTGCCATGTAGCACATACATGCAAGGCATATTTATTCAAAATCAAAATGTTGGCACAAAAATGCCCCTTTTTACATTAAATCTGTCAAATTGCAACAAAAAGATTCAGTATCATTACTGTATCTAAGTTGGATGACCAAATGTAAATTTTTTGGCCAACTATTCCTTTAAAACCCTCGCTTTCTGTGAGTGATTTCTCACCGCTGAAGTTGAGCTGTGAGCAGGTACAGAGCGAGTGAATGATGTTGATAACGAGGCCATGCGTTGACGCTCGGAGTGACAGCGGGCCGGTGGCCACCAGAAGAGTGACCACATGGAACAGGTAGGGCAGATGAGCGGCCACGTCCAGAGAGTTGTTGAAGGAGAGCATGAGCATGTAACGGGCCAGGATGGCGATGTCGTCCCACATCAGGTGCTGCTCAAGGGTGGGGGTGGGGGACAGACACGTCTTATCAATGATCTTACACATCCGGCCAATCACCTGAAATAAATGATTAAAGAAATTTGTAGGTTTTTTTTACAAATTACACATTACAAATATGGGCTTTATTTCACTTTAATTAGTCACTGATTAAAACTAAAGAGTCTTGAGTGTTAAATTGAACAATATATTTTTTAACAATTTTAAGCTTTCAAAATGAGCAAAACAATGACTGGACTCTTTACAAAAAGCATAATTCATCATTTCAAACAAACCACAAATTAGGAACTACTCCAATATAAAAACAAATATAGACAGTGTGCCTTTTATTTTCACTCTGTGACATGCACCTAAACATCATCTGCTCTCTCTCAATAAGATTATACTTGGTCCCTCATTTAACCTCAGTGTCCAGCTGCTATACGAGTCTTAGAAAAGCAAACGCAACAACTGGACAAAGCCTGTCCTTGTTCTGCCCGCTGTGACATCAGCAGTGGCTGGCACATGTTAACCAAACAATATTTAGCTTTTCAGCATAGCTGAGCATTTGGGAAAACAAGTAAGTATCTTCAACTACTGAAAAATATCTAGTATGATAACTGCGTCAATCAAGAATCATAAAGACCGAGGGGCTAAAGTTATCCAATTCGCAAATGCGGCTCTCCCTCTGCCCAAATGTCTGACAATGACGTCCATTGAGCGTAATGACTAACAGTTGCCCATATAATAGGAGCGACTGCCCCGCTGGCTAACTATTGTCTGTCTGTGCGCACACATACAAATTGGGCATTTGTGCACAACACTTAGGATAATAGATGTTGGGCAGAAGAGCTAGTCAGCCTGGATAAGATCACAAGAGGAATGATTCAGGAACACAAGAGCCAGAAACACTTTAAGCGGTAAGTCGAAATCTGTTTAAAAGTGTTAGTGGGCTAGAAATTAACCTAAAAGACCTGTAGGACATTTAGATGATATGTTAACAAGAAATAAAATTGGTTTAGTGGATAATTGAATATAGTAATATCATAACTGAATATTGCATGATGTTAAACAGAAGCAAACATTTCAACTGAGATAAATTGGATGAAATTATGCAAAAATGCATGCAATATAAGTCAAGATGTTCCGGGGCATTTTGAATCATCTTGGGATAAACAAATTAATAACTTTATAACAAAATAATTTTTTTTTAAAAATCTTTTCTTTTTATATATATATATATATATATATATATACATATATATATATATATATATATATATATATATATATATATATATATACAGTAGGAAGAAAAAAACTAAATTGTACATTTTGGTTTCGGATCTGTTGCATTTTCCATGCTCTAAATCATTCACTGCACCTCAGCAATGCAGCAAGATTTAGTATTTCAGTACAAACTAACTGAGATGCTAAAGTATGTTATCTTAGGATCAGCATCATATTTAATAATATATTAAAAACATAAATTCACATAATATTGTGACCAGTAAATGCTTACCTTGCTGGACACCAGCTTGACGTTTCCTGAAGCCAGAGCTACAGCTGTGTCAGCCATCACTTCAGCCTTGATGGATCCCAAACCCCCAGTAGCACTAGTCTTTATGAAGCTATCCAACACCACATCAAGCAGGTCTGTGATCTATAAACATAAAAAATGGTGCATTCTGTAACTGCTGAGTTGCGAGTTTCTATAGACATGGGCCGAATTACTATAGAAATATACAGAGGTGTTCGAGTTTAAAGGCATTTGTCATTGTAATGCCTGTTTGAAACTTTTTGGATGGAATAAGCTCACAAAATCTAATTCCTTCAATAAAACTAGGGGAAACTTTACAATTGTTTGAAAGGCTTACCTGACCCAAGCTGCCCCATATCTTCGCCTGTATGGAGGGGTACATCTGCTTCTCATTGATGGTCATAGTAATGAGTTTGTCCAGGATAGCCGTTACACGCTGCCGTTTGGCATCGTCATTGTGTTTACAAAAGCGCACCAAATTACGCAGCCAAGGAGTCATATACTCCAGACACAGATGCTTCAGCTCAATGCCTAAAGCACCCAAAAGAAAATACAACATTTTTGTAACAAATGACACAAAAATGATGCTTTGCAATGACCATCATCTTATTTAAAAAATTATTTCTGTTTTGGGATCAGTAAGATTTTTTACTGTTTTCGGAAGAAGTCTCTTAGGGTGTATTTATTTGATCAAAAACAAAGTAAAAAAACAGTGATATTGTGAAATATTACATTAAATAACTTTATTTTAAAATAAAATGTATTCCTGTGATGGCAAAGCTGAATTTTCAGCGAAAATTACTCAAGTATTGAGTGTCACATGATCTTTCAGAAATCCTTCTAATATTCTGATTTGCTGCTATAAAAACATTTTTTATTAACGTTGTGCGGCTTAATATTTCTGTGGAAACCATGATACTTTTTCCCAAGATTTTTAGTTTTATAAAAGTTACTTTTATAAGTCAATTTAATGCATCCTTGTTGAATAAAAGTATCCATTTCTTCCAAAATAAGAAATCTTACTAACACCAAACCTTCTAACAATAGGTGCAAAATTATGAGTCTATGTTTGTGTGACACTGACTTGACTTGCTGAAGCCGGAGATGCACTCTTCCAGGAACTCCAGAGTGAGGTGGGGTTCGTTAGCTGCTAGCGTTTTGCTAATGGACACAATAAAAAGGGTGTTGTTGGCTGGGATGCACAAGCCAGATGTTTCCAGAAGCTGGCCTTCAATCTTCAGGTTGAAGGTGCAGGTTAAGGCACAAAGGAGATTGTACGCAGCTGACCTGTTGAAGGAGTTTTTGTTAAGAGCAAGTCGTTTTCAGAAGCAGTAATTTACATGAATACATTAGTTTCCATTTTTGTAGAAATTAAAGTTCTCATTTCATTTCATTTTTACATAACAGGTTCTGTCTGGTTCTAACTGAGGGGTGGCAAGTTCAAGAGCCGCCTCAGCTGAACTAAAGACACAAAGGAGCAGTATTAGCATTTCTAATCAGTTCACCAAAACAAAGACAGAAGCCTGCAGATAAAAGGCTCATTGTCAGAACAACAACAGCGGGACGCATTGGACCATTCCCCCAAAACCATCAAGTTGTTAGGCTGAAAAACAGCCTGAGTATGGCCTAAAACTCAATCCCCCAAGATGCCAGGCAAAGTGAACTGATTCTCACCTCAGACTGGGGTCAGAGCTTCCCAGGTTGAGGAGGGCGATGTTGAGCAGGGTGCCAGGAACATCTTTAGGCCTGATCTTTGTGTGCTGAGGAATGGAGTCTGGTTGAGAGAGCTCCCAGCGTGTGCGGATGTGGATGATGGACTGAACGATGGCTTCGCACTCCTGATGCATGAACGTGAGAGGGGTGCCCTGGTTAGCGATGGTCAGTGTGAACTGGTTCTCGTCCACCAGGCATATCTCCTCGATCTCGGATGCATAGTATATGTCGTTCAGGAAAACAGGCTGTCCCAGGACCCGCGTTCTCTCGGCCGATGTCACCTGAACAGCTGTCGATCCCACCTAGGTAGAATGAGCCAGAAAAAGGAGTGTAAAACTCTGGGATTTACATTTTGGGTTGTAGTACCATATAAGTTTAAATTCAAAAACACTAATAATTTAATAACACTGAAATCTTCTGAAAATCTCAAAATGAATATCCATTTTTTTTTTATTGTAAAATACTATATTGTGGTGCTTAAATTCATTTATAGCATTGAAAGCAAATTAAATTTTTAATGTATTTATTTCTTTTTTGTGTATAATTAGTTTTATTATTACATCATTTTACAGAGCTTTGCACATGACATGTAGAAGAACTTACATATACTTCTGTGTATATATATATATATATATATATATATATATATATATATATATATATATATTTTGTGTGTGTGTGTGTGTGTCTATTGTGAACACAAGTTAAGGATTTGTTCCCATTAAGACTTAATTTGTTGAGTGATTGAATTAATAAAATTACATTTGTGGCAATAAATTCTTAATTCTTGGCCATGATAAATATATTTTTGTCTGCATGTCGTGCAGGGCTCTATATTATTTCTTTCATTTATTATAGAAATTTATTTAGAAAAGTATAGAGCTTCAGTATTAGCCATTTATCAGTTGTGGGCCATAACATGAAAATTCTAATAGGCTTTAATATGGGTTAAGTTAAGAAACTTATCTAAAATACCCCCAAAATAACATTTGGATTGAATTTTACAAATATCCATGAGCTCTCACCTTGATCGACACCTTTGTGTCCTTGTGCGCCAGTTTCAGGGCATTGTGGAACACTTTGAGGTCTTCTTCCAGCGCCAAGGTAGCTGCAGGAAGCTTCTGCAGCTCGGGTTCAATGTGTTCAGCTAGACGTGCAGGCGAGTCGATGAACAGCAGCTTCTTGCTCCCCTTTAAGCCAGTCAGCAGTCGCTCGTGGTATTTGGTGTACTCTCGTACCCAGGTGTTGCAGTTGTAGATGTACACGGCAGCCACATTCTCGTAGGCAAAGTTTGGAAAGACCACAAACCACTTGGATAAGAAGTCAGTCTTAAAGCGGTTACTGGGGCCCACATGGGTGAGGTCTACTACGATCTCATAGTGCTTGGCATAGTATGGTTTGAGCGTCAGAAGAACGTGGTAGATCAGAAGATCCCCATTGATTTGTCCGGTTTTGAACCTAAAGAGAAACAACAACGATATTTTGAATTTTAGTGTGTTTTTGCTTTTAAAGGCAATGCACTCCACGTCTTTGAGAAGTGTATTTTGTGAATAATGTCTAAAATTGTCTATATGCCAAAAACAACAATGCATTAGTCATTTCAAACAGTTCAAACATGAGCGGTCTGCACCACTTTCCTTAAATGGCAAACTTCTGACAGCTTACACAGAATGGAAACCTGTTTATCGAATATAGCCCTGTTTTCTACTGTTCTCACCACAGGTCAAGAGCATCTCAACTGAAGAACACTTAAATAACATCAACAACCGCGGGGGACAGGAAGTGATTGTGTACTGTATCGCAATATATCAAGCATCATTGCTTCAGGTCGTTCTTCTTCATCTACCAGCTCTCCCTCTCCGGATAAGTCCATAGAAAAGGCTCCATATCTACTTTAGTAAGTACTTATTAGTTCACCAATTATCTGTAAAGCTAATGCGTAATTAAGAGTTTGGAAAACAGAAGGCAGGAAAACAAAAAATACTCATTATCTTTGTTAATGTTTTTATTATACAGTTAAAGTGGCTAAAGAATTTCAAACGTAACTATTATTTAACAAAAAATTTGGCGCATTTTAAAATCCATATACTTTAATTATAATCATAGAGACTCATGTTAAATTATGTACACTACCGTTCAGAAGACTGGGTTTGGGGAGAATTTATAATGTTTTTGGAAAAAGTCTCTTATGCTCACCAAAACTGCATTTATTTGATCAAAAATACAGGAAAACAGGTATAGTAAAGCAGCTAAAATGAAATTATAATTTTTCATGTGAATTTTCATACACATGATCCTTCAGGAATCACTGCAAAATGCTGATTTGATGCTCAAGAAACATTTCTTATTATCAATGTTGAAAACAGTTGTGCTGCTTAAATATTTGTGGAAACATGATCCAATGTGATTCAGGATTCTTAAGTAGCAAGGCATTAATTTGAAATTTTAGATAGAAGTATATATATATATATATATATATATATATATATATATATATAGAGAAATGTCTTTACTGTCACTCACAACTAATTTAAGGCATCCTTGCTGAATAAAAGCATCAACTTCTTAAAAAAAAAAAATCTTTCTGACCCCAAACTTTTAAATGGTAGTGTACATTAGAGCTTAGATCGGGCCCAACAAATCAAGCCCGACCCTACCCGAGCCCGAGCACGTTGTGTCCGAGCCCGGCCCGGCCCGGAGCGTTCACTGTAATTATGAGCCCGAGCCCGATTTAAACCCGACCATTTTTAAAATGTGGGCCGTTATAACCAGGGGCGGCGCCAGATGTTTTTTTTTAACGCAGGTGCTGCTGTGCTAGATCATTTAGGCTACAGGGGGGAGCTGCGCAGTTATATATATATATATATATATATATATATATATCTATTATATATATATATATATATATATATATATATAAGCTGCGCAATATATATATATATATATATATAAATACTATTAATAAATGAGCAAAAATTGGCCACTCAATATTAAATATTAAATTATTTTAATTATCATAATTAAAGTTTTAATTTTATTAAATTGAACAAGCACAACATTCAGCATTCAATTAAATATTCTTAAAGATTAATGATTATTAATAATGTTACTTCAACATATTGTTATTTCAACATAATATGTGTGTGTGAGCAACAAGCAGGATGTGCATTTGTAAATTCGGTGAGTTTTAAATGTGTATGTGTGACCGTGGCGCGCCGGCGCCTCCATGTCATTATTATACTGTCTGCTATATTGCTTTTTATGTATTAAATCCAGGCAATTGGTTGATGAAAAATGTATTAAATTTAATATACAATTTATACTAAACGAAATTCACCTTAAAGAAAATCTTTCTTCAAAAACAAAACTTAAACTTGAAACTAAATGTGCTTATTTAATGGCTAAAACACGTATGCTACTACAGACTCTTTTTTTACAAATTGCAGCAACATTCATTTAATTCTGAATTTTGCACATGTAAGTTGAAAGGCATTTGTTTGTGCATAGTAACATATCTGTAACATTTATCAAGTTCATAATTGTGCGTGCATTTTTTAATTATGATCTTAATGAATAATACGACAAGGAAGAAGCATGTAAACTGCGTTGTTTGTTTATTCAGATATAACTGAATGGATCGTAAATGGATCTGAAATTCCGAATGAAGAAACTTAAAAAATAAAAATAAAAAGATAAACAGTGAACAATGATGAACACAGAAAAAGATGGCCTAAGACCGGTTTTTTTTTTTTTTTTTTTTTTTTTTTTTTTTTTTTTTTGCTGTCATAGGCAAGCAGCGTGCCGCATTTTATGCACGAGACAAAGCCAACACATATGTTGTCACTCCCCACGACTAGTTTAAAATGTTTCCATACCTCCGATTTTCCTCCAAACTTGCTCAAAGTTAATTCTCCTGGTTTTATTTTTTTTTCTTTGATTCTTCAAGCTCCATGTGGCACTTAAGCTACTGAATAGTACAGCACGCACAGCAGGTGTGATGCGTCACGCGTGCGAGACTGCGAATGCGAGTGGACGAGACGCTGCGCATGACACGTGATGTGCTTTATCAAGGGCCCGACCCGACCCGGCCCGAGGACGGTTGCGGGGTCGAGTCCGGGCTCGGGCTCGGGCAGAGAATCTAAGCTCTAGTGTACATAAATAATGTTTTTTTTTTCCGTTAGCCAAGCCTTTTACATTAACTTTGAACAGACAAATGGATTGTTACTGGAAACTTGTTGCATCATGCCTGGTTAAGACAGTGTAATGTGTACTGAAAAGCTAAATTAACCACTATAGAATATTCAAAAGAACATGACCTGTAACTAATGGTACTTGTTTGTTACACAGATCACAAAATACAGTGACAATGCAGACCACAAACGAGCCGATGTACAGCACCACCTCAGAAGAGTACGAGGCCCTCAACATTACTTCTGCGACGACTAGTTTGCCTGCAACTGGTGCCGCCGAGATCAGCTGTTTTATCAATGCCCAGCTAGCTTTTATAGCAACAGCAACTGCTGGTGGCATCATCCTGATCCTTCTAACCTCCACCATAGTGTTGGCATGTACCGTCTCAAGCCTGAAACGTCGTCACCGGGCCCCTCGTCCATCCCGAAGCAATGCAGACCTGGTGAGTGGATCGGGCTACTGGGGTACCGAGAGAAGAGAGGGTGGCATTGTGGGTCCATGCGAAACCAGTGTTCTATTGGAGGAGGTAAAGACAGACGGCGAGGAGGAAGAGATCCATGATGGCGCGGCAGGGCCGAGCCAATACATCACCACTTCTAACGCAGCCGGTGATTCAGAGAGCATCCCGGCAGCCATGCAGAGCTCAACCTCCAGGGATTCCTGCATAGATCCCATAAATTTGGAGAATATGCCTCTGATGGTATAAAGCATAAGAGCTTTTTTTGTCTGCTGGGCTCTGATGTCAGGCATTTTACTTCTTTACGCTTTTTTGCCTTTTTTAAAATGTCTTCAACATCTACTGCAATAAAAATTTTAGCCCAGTTACAAGCGGCCTAACAAGGTTTTTCGGAACTGTTTAACTAACTACAACAGCTCATCCTGTTAAAAGGAAATTTCTTGTAATACTAGATTAATTTGATGGGTCACAGATGAGGTCAATGCAGTTTTCTCATCTCAATCAGCTCTGGAGATCTGTTTAGTGAGGATGACCAGGACGATAAGTAAATGAAATTTCGGTGTATGATTGTATATTTTGTGAAACTGGTATTTAACATCAGCATTGTCTCACATTTTGGCAATTCTTTTTAATAAGGCATGCAGCAGCATATACCCAGAAATCAAAGAGCACATTTACTCGCTGTAGATGGAAGCGAAACAGATGAACGCTATACTCTGTTCATAAATAGCAGACCACAACATGTGCCTAAAACTGGTGTTGTAATTTCTACTGTAATTTCCACTACAGTCACCAAACTGCATTGCAAAAATAATGATCACACATCTGCAATTAGTCACTCAAACAGTGTAGCTGAAACAACCTATGAATGGCTTATTTATATTTGACTCCAAATATTAAGCAGGGACAAAAGAAATCACACGCTTCAGCTTTAAAATGGGTAAAGCAATACCACGCAGCCTTAAAAATCCTATAACAATAAGCAAGTTTTCTATATCAAAACGCTGACATCTCAATATAAAATAAAATGAAATGCTAATGACAAAAATGCTTGTTTTGTTTATCATTTACAATCCGATTTTGATATTTCCTGAGTGTTGCAATGCTACTGTTAACATAGTTGCCAGATTTTGAAGGTGTTGAAGGTGGTTGAAAAGTGGGTGTTCAGTGAAAAGAACTTTCCAAGATGACAAAAAAAAAAAAGAGACATGAGATCATTTCCCTTTAGATGGCTTCTGCTCTGCAAAGACTTCTTATAGATAAATTTGAAGATAATAACTGTTCTTTTCAAAAAATTAACATTGATGCTTTAAAACGAGCCTCGTATCTTAGAACAGAATTAAGAAACAAAAAAGTGCCTCTGGTTTTCATACTCTGTTACCACAGATTCTTTCCTCAGGAAAAAAAAAACTGCTATTAGCAAAAAAAACGTATGCAGCCATTTCACAGCTTCATTTCCTGTCAAGTGAAGTGACAGTTCCGTATTCATCTCTATATACTTCAGTCTTTAACAAATGCTTCAGAGGATGCCTGGGTAAGTAAAAATTCTGCTGTTTTGTCTAGCATAAACCAATAATTGTTACTTGATACTGCACAGCAAAACATTAAAGTGTGTATTTATTTAACATTTAAAGTAACTACATGGCACTACAAAAAAAAAAAAAAAAAAATAGTAGAAACCAGTGTGTTGGAAGTTGTCCATGGTGACTGTAAAATATATGAAAAACCTACTTTTTTTCATTGTTAGTCTGCGTCGCCAAGTATTCACTTACAGATTGTGTGCACTATTTGTATACACAAACATTAGGTGTTGCCTTTTTGAGAAGTTACATGAAAAAGATAAACGTAAAAGTTTTAATCTGAGCATGCTACATACAACCTCTAAGAATTTTAGGGAAATATAATGGTCTGTTGAGTCTTATGTGCAAAAATTGCTTTTTTTGGCAAGGTTCTCTAAGGACACCATGAGGACTACTCTTTGCACACTTGTCTTCCTCTTCTCTCTACCATGGAGTCTAAATGGCCATTTAACGACCAGCAATAAGAATACTGTGGTAACAAACACAGCAGAAAATGCATCATGGCAGAGGGACTACACTACTGATTCTGGAACAGAAAACGTGGTTTCACTTTCAAGAAGCATTCAGACGCGACAACTTACGAGTCACTTGGAGCAGCAAGAGATCAGGCTGAGGACAGCCAATGGTGAAGATGAAACATCAAGGACAAGGAGGAATGTACATTATGATAATTACAACTTAACTACTATGTCGACACACCCTCAAACGCAAAAGCAGGACGAGGTAACTAAAAAGGAACATCAAACACCAACAGAAAGTTCCCGCAGACCACATACTACATCTTTTTTGCAGATAGAGAATGCTACAGAATTTAATGGCTTTGCTACACCACACAATGCCACAAGGGCAGATGTTTCGCCAGAGGAAAAGACAAGCAGTGGACTTTCTGAGACACAGAAAGCCACTCAGGAAACACCTTCTACTTCTGATTTCACTGGGCCCTATGATGCGCAAGCAAATAAAACAGTCATGAATAGCAACGATCTTCCAACAACCCAGCCCACAATGGAGACTTCAGCCCAACCAAGCCCAATGACTCATGCCCACACTTCCGCAAAAGCAAATGTGACAGATTTCAAAGTGACTCTAAGCAACAATGATGCAAAAACCAAAGAGGGGAGAGAAGTCACAGACAAGTGGACAAGCACTCAAGGCCGTGAGTTTGAGACTTCATCTATGACTACGCCAAAGATGATGTTGATGACCACTAGAAAGACAACCAAAAAGCTAAGTTCACCTTCATTTGAAGAAAAGCAGCAAGCAAACCCAGGTCCTGTTGTGGCGGCTGTGATCGGCACCACGTTTGTCTTTATGTTCGTAGCGTTGATTTTTATCTTGTTTAGGAAACGCAAAATCCAAAGAAAGCAGCTAGAAAATCCTGAGTGGGCCGGACCCTCACCGTTTCTGGAAGGCGATGTTCAACCGAGCCTGCTAAGTATGGAGGAATCCGAGGCCATCAATAGACAAGGCCATATGTCCGTTTCCAGATACCTCTCCCAACGGCTCTCCAAACACATGACATTCGGGAGGAACACAAGTGATGAAGTTCTCATGGGGGACATCCTGCAAGGAAGCACTTTTGGCAGACAAAATCCAGATGAGGTCCAAGCCCCCAATGGGAACCAGACAGCTGCTCAAGACTCAACGGAGACAGAAGAAAACAAAATCCAGGAAGGTCAAGAATCTGTGGACTCTTCTGATACCAAAACACCTGGGTCAGGAAGTGCACAAGAAACTGTGATGGAGAGCAAAGAATCAAAGCAGCCTGATGACCTAACTGCATCTGTGTCTTCAGGCCCGGATACTGTAATTAAACCTCCACCTTTAGTGTCTATAGATCTTGATTCCATTTCAGAAGAAGCAGCTCCTTTGCAAACATCAGATGGTGGGATTATTCCACCTGCTCCACCACTGCCCTAATCTCATGTGACTATCTACAAACCAACCAACACACTCATATTTTCTTTCTAAAAATCTAATTATGTAAACACGACTGCAATCTTGACGTATCAAAACCAATTGTTCAGGACATATCGAAGAGGCTGTGGTTTTTAATAGCCAATAGGCCTTAATTATGTCACAGTTGTTAATCATGATATGCAATTTGCCAATCAATGTCGGTTTAGTCTAGAGAGAATCTGACTGGACAAAAAGCTGTGTAGTCCATGAAGAGTCATTCATATTCTTGGTCAGGGGTATCCAATCCTGCTCCTGGAGTAGGGCTGTGCGATTAATCGAAATCGAATCGCAATTTGAGACGTTGCGATTTTGCTAATTGCAAAGCCTGCGATGTGGACGCGGTATTACTCTGTTCCAGAGCACATGCATTACTGAGTGGCAGTCTTACTAACCAATAGAGTGAGAGTACCTCCGTTCTCCAATCAGCTCTGCTCTAACCAACTGCATAAACTACCATTTACCATTTAAAAAAATTTAAATAAATTGGGAGAGAGAGAGAGTGTGTGTGTGTGATTATGGTGTCTACAGGGTCAGATCTATAGTTAAGCAAAAAGAAAAACTGGTAGCACTTTATTTTACAGTCCTGTTCCTCATGTACATACTATGTACTTATTTTAGTAATTACAATAACTATGTAATAACTAGGTACTAACCCTGAACCCACCCCTAAACCTAACCCTACCCTATGTAGTTACCTTGTATTACCAGAACTTTCTTAGATAAATACACTGTAAGTACACTATAAGTACATATAAGTACATGTACTGTAAAATAAAGTGCAACCGAAAAACTTATGTAATATGATATTACTTCGGCTTTGAAATGTCAGACATCAAACAAAAAAGGTAACGTTAATTTGCAAGAGCTGTGTCACAATACACATCAAGAGCTGCCTTATCGGTTCTGCTTTCAGTACTGGAGAATAAAAGATATATTCTTAGATGTTTTTATTAGTACATGAACATTATCTTGCACATTTTATCTCTCCAACAGATTCTAATATGAAAGAAGTTTATAATGCACGTACGCTATTTCCTATTCAGAAGACCGCACACACTGCCTGTGTCTCTGAATTCTTCTCATACTCGCTCCTCTCTGCAGTGTCTCACGGACAAGCTGTTTAACGTTACACTTGCCGCCCGCACGCAGCCTGTCTTGTAATACTCTCCTGCGGCTCCGCACTGCACGTCTCCACGAGCACATCTGGCAACATGGAGGAGGCTTGACACACGTGCGCAACCTGTGTCAACTTGTGCCTGGCTCTGCGTTTAAAACTAGTGTAAATTCAGTCTAACTGCTTTGCTAATTTCACTTGGATGAAATGAAACATTTAGCACATTTTCCACTTGTTCTTAAAATCCCAAATACTTAAAAAATGAATAAATCAGCTTATGTACCCTATGTAATACTTTAATAATTGACCCACATACAAAAAGTATTACTGTTCTTTATTTACACAAAATAAACTAATCTTTCCTGTAAAATTCAATAATTAAGTAAATTCTGTAAAAGTAGTAATATAATTATAATATTCACTGCTAAAAAAAAAACAAAAACAAAAAACAATAGAACCCCTCCCAAAACACAATAGAAAATTTTAAGGATTTAAGAGTTATAATGCGAATTGGCTTTAATGTAAACTATAATGGTGTTTAATGTAAACTATAATGGTGTCTACTGGTATTTGATGGATTCTATTGGTGGGATGTAATCTAGCAGATGGGAAACAACAGAACAACAGTAATTCCTAGTGAAATGATGCCCAAAACACACTACAAAAAGGAATTTTGTAATTGTTTTAATGGAAACCATAATAATTTCTGTGATGGTTTCTATTGTTTTGTTTTTTTCAGCAGGGTAACGATACCCATAAGTTACTGTGCTGCACACTATTGACAATATTAAGCTGAAGCCTGACTTTGCAAAAATAAAATAAAATCGCAATATCTGTCAAAAAAAAATTAAATAAAAAAAAATTCGCAAAAAGAGATTTTTCCCAAATCGCACAGCCCTATCCTGGAGGACCAATGTCCAGCAGAATTTAGCTCCAACCAGCTCTAACACACTTTGCTGGAAGTTTCTAGTGAGTCTGAAGATCTTATTCAACTGCTTCAGGTGTGTTTAAATAGGGTTGGGGCTAAATTTTACAGGACAGTGGCACTCCAACAGGTTTAGACACTGCAGTTCTTGGTCGATTTTCCGAGAAGAGAGAGCTTGTACATTTTAAATCTGTATATCTGCTTAAGGTTAGTGTAAGTACACCAGCATGTGTAGAACTAAAAGCTACCAAACTCCAATTTCATTAGGTCTTTAAAATGTCAATGCTTTTGTCATTTTAATACTTTAACAGCTAAAAGCTAATGTATGGCTAGCTCAAGCATAAAATCCACAGCATGTCCAGTCTTTGTTCTTATGTACTTAAGTGTGTGTACGAGAAAGAGGCAATGTAGCCTCAATACCCAGTTTGTGAATGAATTACTGCATTGCTATAGCTTCTGGGAGCATGTCTGAGCTTCAAACTGAGAGGAACTGTCAGATGAACAGACCCAATTGCAGCTCACTCTAAAAATACATAGTGTTGCAACAACACAGTCTTGTCTCTTTCTTTCCTTTAGCTGTAAAACAAAAAGGGTAAATGTTAGTTGCAGGCCTGTAAGATAATATTTTTTTGTAAGCACCTTAAGATTTTTAGGGGTACATCAATAGTTCATCTAATATAAAATTATATATATATTTCTAGGACCAGTAATACGCACTGGATGATGATTCACAAACTTCGGTGGAAAGATGCCATCTAAACACTTCCAGACTACATTAAAATTCTATTTAGTCTGCAAAAAATATATAGAAAATGAAGCGATTCAAGAACCTTTAACTGAACCGAATATCATGAAAATCATTCGGTTTCCAACACTAACACACTCTGCGCCTAGGGATCAGCAGACCTGAAGAACTACTATTGAGAAAGGTATGAAGTAAGTACAAGTAGTATACTGTGTGTCTTCTGCAGAGTGATGAGTGTAGGGCCTGTGCACCGCCTGCAGCAGAAGTGAGAGAGGAAATGTCATAGAGTCAAATTGGGGAAACAGACCACAAGACTATTTTCTGCCTACTGATTAATTCTCAAGTAAAGTCACTTCATCCACTGGGATTCAGCCAGAGTTCAGAGATTACCTGAGCAATTACTTTTAAACTACTAGTTTGTGGGATGCCAATAACAACAACATTATTATTATCCAACTGAGACACCACACCATGGTAAAGTTATAGTACTTTTTTGTTAGGGTTATAATAAGGTATAACTAGAATGTACATTTCCTGAAGAAAATGTGAGTGGTGCTTGCAGTGGCAAAACTCGGCCCTCGGTTGCTTAGGTCTTTTTACAGAGTTCATAGCCTGATTTATCTCTTAGCTAATCACTATTAGCATGTAGCTATTCACTGCTAGCATGACTAGCATGTTGGAATTCCAGTTTGCTAGCACGAGTCAAAAGAGCCAACCGCCATGTCTGTACGATGTTCTGATTCAGAGAAATAGGTCTTGCAAAACCGTTGCTAGGGTACTCTGTTTGGTTGATAGGGAGTGGCCTGACAGCTGCCAATGATAATACTCCAAAGGCTGCTTGTCAGTATAAACGAAACCCCATGTCTGTACATTGTTCTGATGCAGAGATGTAGGTCTTGCAATACGGTTGCTAGGGTATTCTGTTTGGTTGCTAGGGAGTGGCTTGGCAGCTCCCAATGATGATACTCTAAAGGATGCTTGACAATATAAGCCAACCCCCATGTCTCTACGATGTTTTGATGCAGAGAGATAGGTCTTGCAAAATGGTTGCTAAGGTACTCTGTCTGGTTGCTAGGAGTGGCCTGGCAGCTGCCAATGTAGATACTCCAAAGGCTGCTTGCCAGTATGAATGATATAAACCAATCCCCATGGCTTTATGATATTCAGATTTGAAGATATCTCTCTATGCTTTGTGTTGCTTGGGTGCTCTAAATGGTTGCTAGGGCGTGGCTATGAAGTCTTAAAGGTGAATCGTGATTGGCCGTTTGTTGCCCCGAGTCAAACAAGCCAACCCTCATGTTTATATGACACTTCTATCCAAAGATATTAATTTGATCTTTTTCAATGGAAGTCTATGGAGCTTGTTACTAAGGGGCCCTAAATGGTTGCTAGGGCGTGGCTTGACTGCTTCACAATGATCCTGAGAGACTGATTGGTTGCCTGAGTAAAATGAGCCCACCCCCATATCTCTATGACATTGTGATCCAGAGTTATGGTCAATGCAAAACTCCTATGTATATTACCATAGTAGGAAAAACGTTTCATGGGCGATCCCTCACCATAATATGTCTATGGGGCAACTTTGGGGGGCTCTGGCGCCCCAGGGGTACAACTTATACCCCACTGCGGGGTATGTTCTCGCACAGCCCGATAGCCTCTTCAAATGTGGTGATTGACATGTTTCTGCGAATTTCTCGCTCGGAGCTACGATCCGTCAAAGTTGGCCACAATGCAAAGTCTATGGGATTTTTTCGGGCGATTTTTCGCCCGATGTACGGACATCGTACGCCCGATCGCTTATAAAAGTCATAGCACACCTCTCCTCAATAGGCCGCACGATTTGACGCCTGTTTCGTTGGTCTGTGACAAACGGTGCGGGACGAGTTACGCGCCGAAGTTTTGTACGGAAGAAGTAAGAAGAAGAAGAATAATAACTAGAATGTACATTTCCTGAAGAAAATGTGAGTGGTGCTTGCAGTGGCAAAACCCGGCCCTCAGTTGCTTAGGTGTTTTTATAGAGTTCATGGCCTGATTTATCTCTTAGCTAATCACAATTAGCATGTAGCTTTTCACTGCTAGCATGACTTGCATGTTGGAAATCCAGTTTGCTAGCATAAGTCAAAAGAGCCAACCGCCATGTCTTTACGATGTTCTGATTCAGAGATATAGGTCTTGCAAAACGGTTGCTAGGGTACTCTGTTTGGTTGCTAGGGAGTGGCCTGACAGCTCCCAATGACGATACTCCAAAGGCTGCTTGACAGTATAAGCCAAACCCCATGTCTGTACATTGTTCTGATGCAGAGATATAGATCTTGCAAAATGGTTGCTAGGGTACTCTGTTTGGTTGCTAGGGATTTGCCTTGCAGCTCCCAATGATGATACTCCAAAGGATGCTTGACAATATAAGCCAACCCCCATGTCTCTACGATGTTTTGATGCAGAGATATAGGTCTTGCAAAACGGTTGCTAGGGTACTCTGTTTGGTTGCTAGGGAGTGGCTTGGCAGCTGGGAACGATGGCTGCTTTCCAGTATGAATGATATAAACCAACCCCCATGCCTTTATGATATTCAGATTTGAAGATATCCCTGTATGCTTTGGGTTGCTAGGGTGCGCTAAATGGTTGCTAGGGCCTGGCTATGAAGTCTTGAAGGTGATTCGTGATTGGCCGTTTGCTGCCCCGAGTCAAACGAGCCCACGCTCATGTTTCTATGACACTTCTATCCAAAGATATTAATTTGATCTTTTTCAATGGAAGTCTATGGAGCTTGTTACTAAGGGGACCTAAATGGTTGCTAGGGCGTGGCTTGAGTGTTTCACAATGACCCAGACAGACTGATTGGTTGCCTGATTAAAATGAGCCCACCCCCATGTCTCTATGACATTGTGTTCCAGAGTTATGTTCAATGAAAAACTTACCATAGTAGGAAAAACACAGTTTCATGGGCGATCCCTCATCATAGTATGTCTATGGGGCAACTTTGGGGGGCTCTTGCGCCCCAGGGGTACAACTTATACCCCACTGTGGGGTATGTTCTCGCACAGCCTGATAGCCTCTCCAAATGTGGTGATTCACATGTTTTTGCGAAATTCTCTCTCGGAGCTATGATGAGTCAAAGTCGGCCGCAATGCATTGTCTATGCGATTTTTCGGGCGATATTTCGCCCGGTGTGCGAACATCATACGCCCGATCGCTTATAAAAGTCATAGCACACCATTCCCGAATAGGCCGCACGATTTGACACCTCTTTTGCGGGTCTGTGACAAAAACTGCGGGACTAGTTACGCGCCGAAATTTGTACGGAATCTATAAGAAGAAGAAGAAGAGAATAAGAATAATATGTATGAAGCTTAGTGATTGTTTTGGTTTGGATTTGGCAAGCACCACTAATAATAAGTATGGAGCATAGTAATAGTGATGCTTTGCCTTTGGCAAGCACCACTAATAATTCAGTTCCTATTGGTAATATTTGCTGCTGCAGGTTTTCTGATTTAATAACTCAAACCCTCACAAAACTTCACTGTGCTGCCATGCAGGTGTTCATGTATTTGATTGGTGTTGCTATGCTGCTTTGCTCCACGGCTACATTCACACCTCATTGGTGCTCTTAGGATGTGCAACTGCAGTTTCAGAACACTAGGGGGAAACAGGTGGGAGCCAAATGGAGCATGACAGACCACTGTAACCCAGACCATCCCATATTTATATCTATAGATACATAGCTACATAGATATAAAGACTTGAAACATTAATACATCTTGCCAAACAGAGTAGAGTTCATACAATATACTCTAACTCAACAAGATAAATAAAAAGTATTTATTCGAAGACCAATACTGAAATCATGAAGAATGAAATTAAAGAGCGCATCAACAAACACAGCTGTCCCTTAAATGAGGACATGGCCATAGAGGCACATTAAACCACATCGCGCTGTCTTCTGCATTTAGCTGCGTCACACACAGATTAATTCAGCACCTAACGGTACCGTCGCAATGGAGCCTGGGTTCATTTATCAAAGCATCGGGCTGTGTGAGTAATGGGATTTCTAAATATGGCATGTAGACAGACCACGACATGTTACAGGAGAACAAAAATTGTGAGAGATTGAGGGAGAAAAATCAGGGAGATGATTTGGTGGCGTGTGCAGATCTGGAATATGAAACACTGAAGTCAGCATCCCCCCACCCCCCCACCCCCATCAGCAGCAGTATGGGTCGACTCTGCGCTGCATTTTGCCACCTCCCCCTCCCCACCATTCGATGATCCTTCATCTCCCTCCTTTGGTCCCTCCTTTCTCTCTCTCTCTCTACCTCCTCTCACAGACATCACTGAAGCAAGTGGGCAGCCAGCAGCAGTGAGGCTATCCAGGGGGGGAAAAGGCTCTGCATGACCATGCCTGGATGAACGGAAAGCCAGGGAAATGGCTAAGAGAGACTCTAAACCAAAGTAACTCTCTGCTGCCAATAAGAGGAAAAGGAGGGGGTGGGTAGAAGAGGGGGAGCAAGTGCGAAAGCGGACAGGAGCATGAGACAGTGAAGACGAAACGTGGACCCTGCTGTCATACAAGACTGGGAAAATATATAAGACACCAAGCAATCAAAATCACCTTCTACTGCTCTAGATAAAAGGGGGAACAGGAAAGAGAGGTCAGGACGGACAACGACATGTCCACAAATTAATGGAAGGGATCAGGTAAGCAATATATGACATTCAGACAAGAATTAGGGGCATTTAACTCTCATAGTTAGGCTTACCAAATATGCTCAACTATAAAATGCAGAGAGATGTTAGGTCAGAGTGAGTCTGCAGTAGAGCATTTTTATTTTAAAAACAGGGACACCACCATCATAGCACAAAATACTTTCCCCCACAGAAATTTCTGGCATGTGCACACACTTTTTTTTTTCTGATGGTAACTTTAGGTTTTTAGACTACTGGCAAACATTGAACTTGAGATGGACTTACTAATGGATTTACTGAAGTAATGATTCAGGCTTTAATGTCATGTTTAATATTTCCTGGACACTGACGTAGCAACCCAGAACACATGTAACTTCCCAGAACCGAGCATGGCATGATGTGCACATGCATAGAGGTACTGTGCAACGCTGTCCCCAACTGCCCTACAAATGAGGGGGTGGGGACACAGGATGTAGCCACTGCTACCAAGGCTAAATGCTAACATCACAGTGCTGCAGCATGGCAGGGTAACTCCTGGCAGAGGCTCAAGCTATTAGCACAGACCCACTGAGAGAGAGAACTGAGTGGCTCTGTATGGGTTTTAACAGTGAGACCTGTTGTTAACGGTGCAATGGACAGATAGAGTTCAATAAATGAAAATGTCCTTATGGAATGAAGTCCGTAGTTTGTTGATGCATTATTCCAGGTGAATAAGGACACATTAAGGCATGAGCCTTTGAAAAGTACTGCTTAATTCCCAAAAAATAATGGGCATGTCATCCAAAAGTAAGGTAGCCTTTCTCCTAAAGAGTTCAAATGATTGCTACATCTCCCGAGAACCTTTATAGGACCTAGATATAAAGTGTTGAGGATACTGAGGTTCTCATTCTTAACAACTGAAGCTAATTTGGTCTGTAAAGAACAAATGAGAATGTGGTTGACAGAAACATAAGAACAATACTTAGTAGGCGTACACTGCAAAATGGTAAATGACTGTCACGTTTAAAATCTGTAAACATTTCCTGTAAGATGAAAAGACATGTTTTTTAGTCATTAGTAGAAGGGCTGAGTCTCAACTCCTACTGGGAGACCAACCCATCCACTAATCTCCAGCTTTGGTGTATCTTTGTTAGCTTGGATGGCAATTAATTTGCCTTGAATAAAAACAAGTTTTCCTTTTTACAGGAAAGCCCGCACCACACCTGCCTCCATGCCGACTAACCTGTTGCTCCTTCTTCTGTTCGGGGTGCGTGTGCTGGCCATTTGCCCTCCAATGTGCACCTGTAGCAGAGGCCATAGAGCTGTGGACTGCTCTGCACGAGGGTTGGCTATACTTCCTGACAGCCTGCAGCACAACATTCATTTCCTCAACTTGTCACATAACCGACTCCAAGATCTCGATGGACTCCTCAACCATTTTGACCACTTAAGAACTCTGGACATCTCATATAACCATCTGCACCACCTTCCTGTTGGTCTGCCAAGAGCACTATGGGACATACGTGCCTCTGGAAACTACATCCGTCAACTGGAGAAGAACGATACGGCCTACCACTGGAACCTTCAGAATTTGGACTTGTCACACAACTTGCTGGAACGAGTGGTCTTAATTAACAACACGTTGTCCAATCTCCAATCTCTCAACCTTAGTCATAACAAATTCTGGACTGTCCCGACAAACATGCCCTACAATTTGGAGATGGTGGACCTCTCTCACAACTACTTGCTGCAGATCTTGCCTGGCTCACTGGATCGCCTTCCCAAACTTTCGAGATTCTACCTACATGCTAATCGTTTTACCTCGTTGAGCATTGGTGTCTTCAGTCGACTGGATGGACTGCAGCTCCTCACACTTGGAGACAACCCTTGGGCTTGTGAGGATGAGGAGAATATAAACCATCTGCTGACCTGGATGCAACAGACCCCTGCAAAGATCTTGGGCTGTCCCTGCTACACAAGGCCTACATGTGGAGAAGCCCACCTGGCCACTAGAAGAACCTGGCACTCAGCCGCATTCACAGAGCCGCCGCTGGGGGCCGGCGCTCGTCATCCTGGCCACCGAGCACCAATTCAGGTAGTTACATCTGGGTACCTGTCCAAGTCAGCCCAGTTGAATGTGGGTCAATATCCAAGCGCTGTTAATACCTCTGGGCCAGGCGAGCAGGTACTGAATGTGGGTGGGGGATTTCTCACATCAACTCCACATAGCCTGTCCACACAGTCAAGCACAACGATCCGAACACGTAGCACCAAGAAGGTCCTTCCAAGCAGAGCTCGCAGCACAAGCCATCAAATCCACATATGCAGCTTTGAAACCACCATTTTGAGCCTTTTATCTACAGTTGTCATCCTCTGTGCTTGCTAATTCTGCTTAACAATCTCTTGAACTAGACCTGCTGCCTTGAGTCTGGAAAACAAAAAAATCCACAAAGAATACAAAACGAGAGACTTACCTCTTAGGTTTCCATTTTCACATCGTTCTGGCTACCTTCTTGAGCATTTTTCAACATATGCAATCTCTGCCTGCATCCAATAAACTTACTGCCTTCTACATAATGTGACTGAGTACTGTATAGCTTACACATATCAACATCTAGACATGTGTACAAGTACATTACAATTAGCTATTTCTTAATGTGGAAAATTGAATGTTCTTTCCAGTGTAATGCCTGAGCATTGACAGAGATTTGTGCATTTCATTGTTTATATTATGTATTAAACAAAACACTTAAAGTGTAAAGCTGATGTGTTCTATGAGTACAGACATGCTGCCTTTAACTTCTGAAATAAGAATAAAATTGGAAAATCCATGGTGTTTTATTATAACTACATAAAGTCAACAGGCCCTGCAGCAAGACTGGAAAATGCCAAATGCTTAAACACAGCAAAGCAGAGCTGATAGTCCACGTCACGAGAGGTTTAAACTAAATGGAACTTCTGGTTTCCCCGGATATCCACAAACCCTATTGTGCCTATCTGTGCTATATGAAAACCATCATGCTCGGCCAGCCATTTTACATTCTTGTACAGGATAGTAAATATATTAAATGAATGCCAATGCTCCATAAAGAGGGGTTTCCTTCTGCTAACAAAAAAAAAGAAAAGAAAAAAAAGCACAAAGCTAGTGCTGAACAGAAAACAGTCAGCACCAGCACTCTTTGAAAATACAGCAGAGCTTGCTTTAAAAAGTCAATAATTTCCTTGATGTATTTGGTGACACCAGTTTAAATGTTTTCTCAGCAGTTTGTTGAAATATATGCCTGTAAAAAGAAGAGGGGATTACCCAACTGAGTACTGGTTTTTCCTCACCTACCTTTACATCTTATGGGCTTTTACTTGCCGTCTCCTCTGGCTTGCTCACTAGGGGCATTATAAAGCACCCTTCTCTGTTAAGCTGCTTTAGAACAATGTGTCTACAAATACCTGTCATATTAAGATCACTGACTACTTAAGGAGACTTCATAAACTGATGTATTGATGATATTAACCAAATAAGTAAGCTGTAACAATAATGAGAGAGAAGTAAAAACTAGCCCATAGCTTTGTATTTGAAAATAATTAATAAACAACTAAAGAAAAACAGAACACTATTTACTGGTTTTCAAAAACTGAGTATGATCATTTACCTGTTATGCAATTATTCACTTTGACATAAATAGCCCAGATTAGTGACCAACATATAACCACCTGATACCTCTTACACCTGCCGTAAAGCTTTATATCCGCTCAAAGTCTATATAATAAACAAAGTCTATGTAATAAACTAAAAAGAGTTCACTAATTTTCTCTGAATAAATAGAAATTATACTGATGAATCAACAAACTGATGTAAAAGACTACATTTCCATCAAGTCCTGTTATTTAAATAAATAGAAAAAAATTGCATCAAAAATAATTTTGGTTGTAAAATGCACATGGCTGGTTAAAAAAAAAGAAAAGAAAAAATGTTCACCTGACAATTTATGTTCCCTATTATCCTACTACAAAAGTCTAACAGATGTCAAGTGTGACATCAGCGCCTTTATGTAGCATCAATTAAAGGGATAGTTGTATGACTTGTATGACTATGATGTTGAACACAAAGGAAGATAGTTTGATAAAATTTTTAGTGTTTTTGTGTATACAGTGAAAGACAATGAGGTCCAATGTTGTTTGGTCACCAATGTTCTTCAAAATATCTTTTTGTGTTTGAAACAGATTTGGAATAACATTAAAGTTAGTAAACAACAACAGAATTTTCCTTTCTGGGTGAGGTAGAAACAAAAAGATAAATGCATTTCCTCTTTCCAAAAAAACACAGCTCTGTGGTTCCACCTCTTACAAGGGTGTTGGTTTTAAGGTGTAATACTCAAATAAAAGATAGCACACTACTCTTGCATTCACACTGACATCCTCCTAGAGAATCGAACGGACGCAGAGAGCAATCATCCAAACGGTAAATAAGACTATTTTACACTTTTATATAAAAGAATAGAATTAAAAAATTATTAGTGCTGTCAATCGATAAAAAAAAAAAAAGGAATTAAATTGCACATTTTTTTTTTATTAATCGTGATTAATCCCACCTAACAAAGTTTTTAAATATACTTATATTTACTTATAATATACTTATAATTATTATATTTTTACATTCAATCTTCAAATTAATGTACAAACAAGACAGTATTTTTTATATTTGTTTAATGGCATCTTTTTTATGATCACTGATACCAATACTACTGATGTCTCTATAAAATTGTTTTCCCCCTAATATTTAAGCATTGATTATAGCCATTCAACATTATTGTATAACTGAGAGATATCAATTTTAACATTTATTTTTAATAATAAAAAACACTTCTAATTTAAGTGAACTTAAAACAATCTTCACATAAACCCATTATAATAAAGGTCATATTTACCTGTGCCCTTCAGCAGAAATATACATAAAGTAAAATTGAAGTTATCAAACACTAAATTCTAAATTAAATGTAGATGAATCCTTAAAGCTATAAAAGTTATTGATTCCCTCACTTTTCTTTAATAAACTGACATCACAGAAGCCGGGTTATTAGGTTGTTTTGGCTGCTATTTCTTTAAGAGCTGCCGCTGCTAAACGTGACGCGAATCTGCTAGTGGTCGACCGATATATTGCCAAGGCCGATATATCGGTTGATATTTGGCATTTTTCAGATATTGGCATCGGCTGATAAGTTTTTCTTAAATATTTTTAATGCGTTAAACTGAAAAAATTTACTGCATGTGTTAATGCACTGATTTTGACAGCACTAAAATTAAACAGTTTTTATTAAACTTGTATACAAGTTAATATTGTGATGCCAATTGTTTCAAAATGTAGAATATTATTGGTCAGTTTGGGATGTGTCATATGACAATTTACAATTTATAAACATTTACAAATGTAACGGAAGTGGACCATTCTAATCTTTTATTTGTTGTTTGCTAACCAGTGAAAGTATGGCTTCCAAAACTCAAATCCTACTACTACTAGTAGCTGTAATAATAACAAATATCAGCACGTCAGGCACTACAGATGCACCAAGCACCACGGGCATGCCAGACAACATGAGCACATCAGGCATCCCGGGCACACCAGGCAACACAAGTGCATCAGGTATCACGGGCACATCAGGCACCACAGATATGTCAAGCATCACCACCACATCAACCACCACCGGCAAATCGAGCACCAGCACAACCACCACCACCACCGGAAAATCAAGCAGCATCACAATAACCACTGCTTCTGTTGCAGCATCTCTTTTACCAATGGGACTACCTGGACTTCTGTTCTACACTACTATGGTTCTCAAAATCTTTAAGCTGATCTGATTATCATCTCACTTAGTTTGTAACTAAAACCTACAGGGACAGGGCCCTGCGCAAGTTGCTAACACTTTAATGTCAGACTGTCAGATTAATTATACTTATGTTCGGATAAATACCTGATTGCTTTAAAAATCTAGAAAATATGAAGACTTCAAATGAAGAATAAAGATGAAATGCCTTTGTTGACTTTGCCAAAATTGCTAAACCACATTACACATGTATGACAGTTAAAGATGAGTGTTTGCACATATTTATCAAAAAGTGTATTTATTTGTCATTTATATTAAATATGACATACTACAAACTTGCACATCAATAATAAACCAATATTCTGCAGTTATTCTGTGCATTTATGCAAACATTCCTAAAAACTGTCCAGAGTTATACCGATATATCATGATTCAAAACTAAAGCTCCTACCTGCGAGCAATGTAATAAAAGACAGGATTGCCATTCTTTGACGTGCCAGCTTGGTAAAAGATGTTGAGGGTCTTTAAAGCTTTAAACTCCTCCTTCTCATGGACTTGATGTTAAAAAAAAAGCAGAATACAAATTAGGGATGCTAATTTAATTTAAAATGCATATATATTTTAGCTCTTGAATAACTGAATTAGCTGTACATATTCAAAGCTATCTTTACTATTACTATTCCTTAGTTAAATCTGAAGAGAATATAAAAAAAGCAAGAACAGTGACCTTGTCATAAACTCCTCAAACTTTGAGCTGGTGAGGTTGAGGCTGGACCAGTGTGTGTCAGCTACCGGCTTATGTTCAGGGGGGCCCAGGTAGGCCAGGAGGGTTGCCATCTTGTCAAATGGTCTGCGGCCTACTGCCTTGTGGTCCCTATGGTAAAAGTTTAATTAAAATATTTGTTAAAATCATGTCTATATATTCCGAAAACACTAAGTTGATAGTAGACACCATTGGTGTCAATAGTCAATTTAGTCTCACAGTGCTTTTGAAACACTACCCTGCCCTCCTTTGCTACTTTTACCTGTTGCTGGACAAGTACTGGCCAATTCTTTCTTGATTGTTCCATAACAGACGATGCAGGGCGAGCACATTGCCATCACTGATGAAAGATAGACTGTGATTCACAGAGTCACTTGGTGGAGAATCAGATGCAATATCCAAGAAGAACCTGCCAAAATAAAAATAAGGCTTTTTGAAGCCCATGGAGGAGCTGATGGGTTTAAAACATTGTGTTTCAAGACCCAATAAAAACACAACTGTCTTGGGTTTTAGACCATATCTTCAAGTTTTAAGGACACATATATGCTTGCATACTCCTAAAACATGGGCAAAGTCACACATATACTCATTTAAAACTTCAGGGTTAAATAATCAAAAATATTTAGCACAAATTTTATTCAATCAAGCGCTCTCTGAAAATACTCTTACAACACATGCCTCTAACTGGCAACTGAGAAGTAGCATTATAAAGTTTCAATAATGTGACACAATTTGAAGCAAGTGTCAAGTATAACGTTTAAAAGGCCCTTTTCTTGCCTTCAGCTGATCCATCAAAAATCTCCACTAGAGAAACGAAAGCTCTAATATGTGAGACTCAAACAAATACAAACATACCTTCTGGCTGCATCAAAGTTGCTTTTGACAAAATCATTAAAGGGCCGCATATGCTCTTCTTTTGTGAACAGTACATGATTAGCAATGCTCTGGAGTATCTGAAAAGAAAAGAAACATTATAGAAATTCAGATTTTGCTATATGCAATTTTGAAGTGGGGCCCAGTGTTGTGGTATAAATAAACATTAAAATCCACAGATGATGGAAAAGGAAGTTATGTATAATATGTACGAACATGAGATGACACACCTTAGACATGAGTTTGAGGCCACGCTCGATGCGAGGTGGAGGTTTCTTGTCTAGGATGCCTGCCTCATACGGTGATACAATAGCTGGGTTAATAAAGCGCAAGAACATGGCACTTCCTACTGCACCGATACTGTTCTGTGGAAAGCGCTGGCTGACCACCTGCATAAACGGATGAGGCAGATGAGAGGAAAGATAGTTAAGTGCTAGAAGAATGCATTATAGATAAACCATCTAATTACTGCCAGTACATTTTTGCCTTCATGATTTTAATTTGAAAACAACAAAACACAATACTAATATACATTTTTATAGGTTTAACATCCAGGAATATTATGAAGAAATAAAATATGTGAAAGTGTGACAAAAGAAAGTTAACTGATAAATGTGTTTTGTGTCAGGTAAATCAGGCTCAAAAACTATGCAGTGTTTGCACAGAACAAACTAATGATGACGTCAGACTTGTATGATAGCAAAGATGCAAATTAATGCTGCCTAACAATTATCAACCATTAAGATAGAACAAATATACATACCACACTTAAGCACAAAACAATCTGTTACTAACAACAATAAATGTTTGCAGAACAATGTGTGGCAGTGCATACACACCCTAAAAAGATTATTCACGGAAATCTGGGGTTATGATTTCCCCACACCTATAATAACTGATCATTTGTGTCCTAAATTCTTTGCAGGGGACTAAACTGTTTCGGTCTCAAGTGACTAAGTCAGTCTAATTGGACTGAGACTTAAAATAGGCTATGAGAAGTCTCAGTTTATGCAAACATTTTTTAAGCCTACCGCTGATGAGAGCCAAAGATCCTCTTTTGCATAAACTTGCATTAAAAAAAATTATAATAATAATAATCTTGGTAATTAACTACATGCACCAATTTTACATGTAACAATTTAAAAGTCTCATGTAAACACATTTACTTTGGTTTTTATATATTTTGATAGTAACCAGTGTTGTAATATGTGAACACATATTAATCAATCAAAAAGATGATAAAAATGCACCATGCTTATAACATCATGATCATATTGCAATGGTCCTAGCAAATGGCAAGAGAAATGAAATGAGAAAAAAGCAAAGACGACAGAAAATTAAGAGTGGGAATAATTAGACATCTTACACCATTACATACATTATCAAGCATGCATATGCACCAATGGTTTCTGAAACTGAAAACATGCATAACCATTGTTTTGAAGACGATGACCCACAAGAGCACATGACAAGCCAGAGAAGTGCCAACATGTTCATTTTACATCATATTTAAAGCATGCAAATCACTTCATTAAAAGTTTTCCAAGAAAGACAAGACTCTTCAAGGAGCCAAAATACAGATTCATAACGTTTTCTAATTTAAACTAGAAGTGTTTATACATTCTCAGAAGTCAGTACCAGGCTCAAGGTCTGCACATTTGAGGATACACTGTCTTCATGTTAGAACAGACCTTAAACCCACGCAAAGAAACAGTCTTCTGCTTTACCGCAAGAAACAGAAAAGCTGAACTGATCCAAACTGCCCGCCACCACTGACCAAACAACACTGTTTACACAGGTGTTTCTGAACATGTTCTGGCAAAAACCAAAATCCAAAAACATAAAAAAAAATTATAATTAAAAAAATAAAACAAACCAAAAAAACATTTTGCACTTATGGTATGAGTAAACCCAAACTAATAATAAATGGTAGCTAAAGGAAAAATAAAATGCTAAAACACTTACAGATTTTTTGTTTTCCTTTTTTTCTTTAACAGTGGCTTTATTCAGAAGGGAGTGGCAAGTAGCCTACAGGGCAGAGATGAGCACAGAGAGGTCACAGCAGCTACACAACTGCACTCTTCACAGCCACAGTGCATACAAACACAATGAAGGAGCAGACAACACAACCACTGCCTTTCTCAGAGCTTGATCTACGAACAATTTCATTCATGTTCATTTCAGTGATTAAGAAACACCGGCTGAAGCTCTCCAAGCAGAAAGTAAAGCAAAAGCATTAAAGATGCTGAAGTGGAAGAGAGAGACAGCTCTCGGCCCAAGCAAACAAAGTGTGAATAATGTGTTAAGAGTGTAAAGATAAGTTAATTCTAGCTGCAGGAAATTAAAGACCAGAATATGTGTGTCGCATGTATGAGAAGAACACAAGTGGGCCATGCAGAAGACAGCAGGACTTGTGTAGCAGGACTGATGGTTGCAGCTGAATTTTTTTCAGTCTGTTTTCCCAAAAAGGAAAGACTTTGTCTTAAATGTGTGCATCTACTAAATGGAAACTTTTAAGAGTCCACTAGCACAGCAATGTCCTCAGAGCTAACTATGTGCCACAAAACTATCATTTAAATTTTTATGGGACTTAACAAGCCGAACATCACAACCCGATCATCGTGATTACAAACAAGACAAGAAAGGCCATGAAAGGAAAGAACAAGAAAAGAAAAAAAACAACTACACGTAATTAACAGAGGAAAAAACAAAAGGTGTTTTTTCATTCAAAGACTTCTTTTCGATGCTCAAAAAACAACTTTATGCATCACCGTCCACAAGATGGTGCCCTTGACAGAGTACAGTCATATCAGAGATGTGAGAAAAACAGTTTGTACCTTCAAATGAAAACTCTGTACTTTTGTTTCAGTAAAGAGACAACTCCATAAACACCTCTTTCTATGCAAATAATAATGAAAAATAACAAAACAAATGGTTTTTGTACGCTCAAATGGAAGTGATTTTCAACTGTGGGCTGAACACACTGCTAAAGCCTGTGTTATGCCGGTTTCACACTACAAGTGTGAGCGGCGCATATTTTTTTTAGCGTGCATGTTAATCAATGAGTGCATTCACACCAGCAGCAGGAGCAGCGGGTGAGCGTCAAGCAGGAGCGCCGGGTGAGCAGCAGTGAAGCGGGGGTTTCGGTGCCGAGTATATTTTTGTATATTACACGAATTGGAGTATGTCAGGAAAGAAAATGAAGAATCAAAAATATGTATAGGAGATTTACCCATTTTAACTTGTTTTTCATTTTTAATTACCATAAGCAAATTATAACTTAAAACATTTTAATCAAACTCACAACGAACAATTCATTGCTTGTTTTCTCAGGATCTTAAAGGGATAATCCATCCCAAAATGAAAATTTTGTATTTGTTCACATAGCCCCATGTCGTTCCAAACCCGTAAAAGCTTCGTTCATCTTCGGAACACAATTTAAGATATTTTGGATGAAAACAAGGAGGCTTGACACTGTCCCATACACTGCCAAATAAATAACAGTGTCAAGGTCCAGGAAAGTATGAAAAGCGTCATCAGAATAGTCCATCTGCCATCAGTGATTCAACCGTAACGTTATGAAGCGACGAGAATACTTTTTGTACACGAAGAAAACAAAAATAACGACTTTATTGAACAATTCCTCTCCTCTGTGTCTCTCCAAATCAGCGTAGAGCCATATTGACAAATCTGAGCTGTACGCAGATGGCTTACGCTCTTCTGTATCAGCCGTGTCACAAGGATAGGTTTTTTAAGTGCATTTACGCTTTGGTTTAAAAGCAAACAGCGCAACGCGGCTGAAACACTGATGGCAGATGGACTATTCTGACAATGTTTTTCATACTTTCCTGGACCTTGACACTGTTATTTATTTGGCAGTGTATGGGACAGTCTCAAGCCTCCCCATAAATTAATTATTCGTTCATTATTGACAGCTTCTGTAAATATTGTATTCTGTAAATATTGCACACGTGTTCACTTACGATTGATGTGACAAACTTATGCCTTTTATTTATTATTAAAGCTATTGACACAAATGCACAAGAAACATGACATCTTCAACATTCAGCTTAATAAAAATATTCTGAATGCTAGCGTGTTCACCTCGGTTAAAAACACACTTTTTCATTTTTTAGTTGCAGTGTGAAACCAGCAATATACTTTCCACATGAGCAATCTGGACGCCTACAAGGACAGTGCGGAAGCTGACTACTTGTATTTATATACTACCAAAAGCGTACGCTGATGGTCCACTTCAACAAACATGTGAACAAAAAATTGCCCAGAATTATTGCACATCTGGCTGTCTTTATATTGTTTTATCAACGGATTGCACAGGTTTGAGTAGCAACGGGCTTCTTCACACAGCCTGCACATGTGCTTTTGAAGCCTACTGACCACGCTGAAAAAATTGGAGGCACGTTGATGTCACACATACCATAGCGGACACTAGCAGACTCGCGGACGTGGAATGTATAACACAGGCTTTAGTACTAACATTATACAGTATAAATGTATCAAACCCCATGCGTGATATTTAACAGATCTTCTTTGCCATTTGTAATAATTTTCTGATACATTAAACGTTAATGGGGATACTGGAAATATGAAGGATTGTATCATCATTCCTTAAACCCATTAAAAATCTGATATATTGGTTCACAGACAGACAGAGGTGAGCAATAGCGTGAGAGAGGATAAGAGCAGGTTCTCTTGTTAGAAGTGACTGGAAGATTGATCAGTGGATGTCCAAGCAAGAAAGACAGCCACAACGCAGTCATTCAGAGGATGCAGTTACTGTGGTTTAAAAAAAAACAAAAAACAGACTGGCATTAGGCAGTGAGCGTACCTGATACAGACAGTGGCACACACTGCGCAGCTGTGGAGGAAACTCATTTGAAGAGTTGATAATGGCCAGGAAGAAGCGGTCTGTGATCTGCAGCAGGTTCTTCTGGTTCTCCTCCAGGTTCTCCGCTGCTTCGAGCCTAAAGAGGAGATGAGAAGTTAAACATTTCAGCAGAATGACAATGATAAAAAAAACAAACATCTGCACTTTGAAGAGTGTTTAAATGTATATCACGAAGAACTCCTTTATAGGAACCCTATTATATCAATATAAGTCCCAGGTGTCCTCAGAATGTGTCTGTGAAGTTTCAGCTCAAAGTATCCCACAGATCATTTATTAAATCATTTTAAAAATGCCTTATTTGAGTGGAAGCAGAAACACGCTGTTCTCATGCACGTACCTAAGATATTCTGCCAAAAAACATCTGTTTGGTTTTGATTATGTCTATCGCGCTGAAATCATGCGTTTTAAACCATATTAGTTTAAACTCCTGTTATGTTTTTTTGAGCGCACACAGAAAGCGGCTGCCACATGGCATGCGAGTACTAAACTCAGTTCTCTTTCATCTCTTATTGCGCTTAAACTGTCAAGTACAAACAAGTTTACAAAAACAGTCAGGTATGCCTGTGTAGTTAAACAGTTAAAGAGAAAGAAATTGCATGTTTATATTAGATCTGTGTGGCAGCAGTGTAATATACAGTACATAAATCAATAAATCCACTGCTCTCTTGTCTCCTCTGAGGCTGGGACTCTAAATGTTGTTCTGTGCTATGCTGAAGTTAAAGCTAGACCTGACTAAACATCATTAACAATATGAGTTTAACTAGTTAAACATGCCTGGTAGGGTCTACTTCAAAACTGATTTGCTGCCACTCCGGTGTGGTAATAATTCCTCTCAACAGTGGCTCCAGAAGCTTCTGCAGATATGCAGCACCATAGACCTGCAAACACAGAAAAGCCAGATTTTAAGTGCACATACACTACCGTTCAAAAGTTTGGGGTTAGCTTCGCCATCACTGAATTAAATTAAATGTGCTATCACTGACACCATTTCACGTTACCTTAAAGCAAAAGGTCATAATCTTGCTGGCTAGGCTGTTTCCTCTGAAAAGGGTCTGCATAGAGTCGGCCAGCTCCACCTCTTTTGAGAACATGTTCCATAGCAGCTGATACAGCAGATGGCGAGAGTCGAACAGTGTCACCAACACTCTGGCCAGCTCATCCTGAAAACCATTAGAACATTAACAGCTCTCTAATGGCCAACAATAAACCCAATGCATTACTCGCTGAAAAAAACAGAGTTAAACAGATAGCGTATTTTAAAGAATGCTGTGAATATGAATATAAAAGTTCGCTTTAAAACCTATATTTTTTAAATAGATGTTGGCTCTATTTAATTCTGACTTTGTCTAAACTGTAAAGGTTAAACAAAGTTGTTAATATCTCTCACCCATTGAGAGCAGGGGACCACATTGGCCAGTGCCATGGCTATGGGCAGCTCGCCCTGGTCTCCCATCATGGTGACCAGCTCAACAAGTCTCTCAAATCGGTCGGCAAGCACAGTCTCTGCGAGTGTGTCAAACTCTGTCCCTTGCTGAAGGATCTTAGTGAGCACCTCCATGAACGTCGCTCTTGTCTGCAGGTCCTTATGATACCCCAGACCTGTTCAAAGACATCAGAATAACTGTCTTCAGTCAAAACAACTTGAGTACAATAAGAATCCATGATAATGTCGGCTTTTCTCACCGATGGAGTGCATGAGGCCGCTGTCGACGTTAGCGTTGAGCAGGTTAGACATGGCCAGCACAGTACAGTGTCGGAGAGATGCCAGTCGTCTAGACATCCCACGTTTCCGCCCTGCCACCTGCTGGCCATCTTCCTCGACCTCGCTGCAGTCATTCAACAGGTTCATGAACAGCGTAAAGTATCTAAAGGAGGAAGAGAAGAGATTACGGACTGAAATCGGACTTTGAAAGACAAAACAAAAGAGTTGGATGAATGATCCTACTTCAGGAAGAGCTGAGACTTGGCCTCCATGAGCTCAACACCATCACCCTCCTCAGGCTGCAGGGGAAGACCAGCCAACAGAGACACTACTGCCTCCATACTCGCCTGGTCCAGATCCCTGCATGACACGTTCACAAAAACAGCATGAGAAAAGAACATAACACGAATGTTCAGGTTTGAAGCCACCACACATATTATAAACGAGAGGGAACTACAAAGACGATACCGGGTCAGGCATTTGATGTCATCATCTGCCGCTTGATTAGAGGTTCCCATCACCCAGTCTGTGAGGTACTCCACCATTTTATTTCTGGGAAAAGCAGCAAAGTCAGTCATCTCATGATCTCATATATATATATATATATATATATATATATAAGCCAAGGCTAATCAACTAGCTTTATTTGAACCAAGAGGATGGGAGATGTCCCGATCTCTTTCTGGGGGGCCTATAAAATTAGAAATTAAATTGAAATTCATATTTGACATTAAAATGAACTAGTATTACCAACACTAAGATCCAGAAAAGATTAACGAAGTGCTGTCTGTCAATCAATTAACAAAATAATTAATTAATCACACATTTTTCTGTAATTAATCATGATTAATCGCATATTTATACTGTCATAATTTCACATTGAACCTCTAAATTAATTTAGAAACAACAAAGATGGTATATTTTAAATCCATGTTTAATGGCATCTTTTTACTTAGTAGCCTATTATTAATGAAGTATTGATACCAATACTTCTACTGGTGTCCCTATTAAATTCAATTAAATTAATTTCACCTATTAATTATAGCCATTCAACATTACAGTATAATTGAAAGCCATTATTTTGAACATTTAATAGGCTCTGAAATATATAACAATTTTAATTAAAGTGATTATAAAACAACCTGCACATAAACTATCAATTGTATATGCATAAACTATATTGGTTCATTTTTATTCAAGCTACAAAATTTAATCAGCAATTAGAGCAGTTCTCTTTTTCTTTTGTTCTCTGATTTTCGTCAATGACAGACTTCAGCAAGCTTGCCTTTAAAGCAGCGCTGCCTATTTAAAACCAAATTTTCTCCAAACTCTTTACGGTTATTTAAGACTTTGTAACTCAGTTACTGCTACGTTTTCAAGGTAACTCACCAAAACCGTGCATTTTGACATAATAGTATGTGTTTTTGTCAGTTTAAGTGTTACTGGCAATCTGTCTGAAGCATCTCAGCGAATGTGCACAACCAAACTTTTACTTTACGTTACTTCATTTGATAATTTTCATCCAGTGTATGTGCTATTTCTCGCCAGAAGTTATCCGATAACACTGTCTTTATACTCGGTCAAACTAGAGTCGTGGATATCTCATAAC